>NW_025965820.1:0-5736 GCF_021869965.1 Rhincodon typus | reverse complement strand
TTATCTCAGATTCTCCAGCATCGGCGGTTCTTAATATCTCCATTGTAACCATGCCTGCTGTCTCCATGATATAACTTCCAGACTAAGGGGAGTGCAGATACAATGCAACCCATTCTTCAAAGAGGGCCATGGCATAGCATGGTCCTGTTGAAAACATGGTTCCTCTGCTTGGAGCCACCTCGGGGGGAGGCCTTGCAATCCAACCCCTCCCTGGACGGTGTGTGCCACATAAAGGCAGCATGCTTGTGCTATAGAGGAGATATGATGGTGGGTGGCGGGTTGGGAGAGAGGAAGCAGTTTTGTGAAGAGGAAAATGAGCGGAAGAAAAATCACGTTGTGCATCATGGTGTGCAGCAACATCAGACACAACAAGCCGGGCAGGACTTAATTGATACCCAGATCCAGCAGTGGGTGCAGAGATCAATCATTGACAATAAAATTGTTGATGCTTGACATGCCAACTGTTCAGGGTCTGCTTATTTGATATCTGCTTGCCTCAAAAAAAAATTGTTTTTATTCCCTGGCAGTCATGATGTCATGCTGAACAATGATAAGATGCTCAGCTACAGTGTATTTTTTTTTCTTTATTCATTAATGGGATGAGGGCATCGCTGGCCAGGCAGCATTTATTGCCCATCCCTAACTGCCCAGAGGGCAGATAAGAGTCAATCACATTGCTGTGGGTCTGGAGTCACATGTAGGCCAGACCAGGTAAGGATGACAGTTTCCTTTCCTGAAGGACATTAGTGAACCAGATGGATTTTTCCAACAATTGACAATGGATTCACGGTCACCGTTAGACTCTTAATCCCAGATATTTTATTGAATTCAAATTCCACCATCTGCGTTGGCAAGATTCGAACCTGGATCCCCAGAATGTTATCTGGGTCACTGGTTTAATAGTCCAGCAATAATACCACCAGGCCATCACCTCCCCAGTAATATTGAGGAATGAATAGCAATGATTTATAAAGGTTGTCGGAGAGAACACTAAAACTGTGAACGCTGGCAATCTGAACCAAAAACAGAAAGTGCTGCAGTAACACAACAAGTCTGGTAGTATCTGTAGTGAGGGAACACTTGTTAACTTTTTGATTCTAGTGACCGTTCATCAGAGCTGAAGATAGTTGGGAAAGGGTGGTATTTATACTGATGACAGGGTAGTTCGGGGTGTGAATAAAGTATGTGGAGATGGAGCTCAGAGACAGAGAGAGAAAATAAATCTCTCTTCCATTTTTTTTTTCTGTATCAGCATAAATACCACCCTTTCTCAACTGTCTTCAGTTCTAACAGAGGGTCAACTGGACCTAAAATGTTAACTCTGCTTTCTCTCTACAGAGGCTGCCAGTCCTGGTGAGTTTCTCCAGCACTCTGTTTCTGTAAGAAGGTATGTGTTTAATGCTGTGTAATCTGGTGCTTGAACAGCCGTTGTAGTATGACTGTGCAGTTGAACGTGTAAGGAATTGTCCAACCATGCCACTTCTGTGCCATGAGCAGCGTTGGTTTGTGGCTCCTGTGCCACTACGTTGATGGTGAATGGCAACTCTTGACTGTCAATGCTTGACCAGGTGTGTTGTTAGTGTTCCTTGTTAGTGCCAACTTCAGAAATACTGCTATATCCTGTCAATGGCGAGCATATCCAAATGGCTGTAGCGAGTGAAAAAATGGACCAGCATTGGACAAGAGTGACACTGTAGGGCTGTGGGACATAGTTAATGAGGTGACTTTGGTTAACAGCATGAGAAATCCCACTAGACTTTGCAGAAAGAAACCTTCCATGAACTGTAATGAAAATGACATTTTGGGCCGAATCCTACTAACTTTTGGCAACGCGTATTTTTTTTTGTCTGATCAGGATCAGAAATAAAGTTTTCATTCTTGACAGGAAAAAACTTGGCTAATCTTTTATGTTTAGGGTTTCAGTTAGTTCATTCAAGAGATGCGGACATCACTGAATACACAAACATTTATTGCCAATCACGAATTGACCTTGAGAAGGTGGTGGTGAGGTGCCTCCTTGAGCTGTTGCCAGTTGTTCAAATGCAACATTAGTGTGGTTAATGTCACCATTCTACAAGCTGGAATAATCGATCAACACATTGTCTGTAACCTGCAGTGAACCAGTCCGTATAAACTGTGGAATAGTTTATATTCATTGACACTTCTTAAGAAAAGAACTATACATTTCCATTTGGATTTTTTCTACTTTGGCATCTTGTCAATTGAATTGAAAGAGTAGCACAGGATTAATTTTATAAGAATCTGTGGGAATTAGACAGGGAGTTTGCTTTTTAAAATAAAACCCATCACCACGGCAGAAATACTCAAGCTATGTATACCCAAGTGCATGATTAAAATCCCTAAAGTGCATTGAATAAAGAAACAAAAATTAATCAGCAAATGACTGAATAGTTCTGTGCTTTTTTTCAAACCTTAGAGTGAAGGCACTCAATAAATCAGTCAGTATAACATGGTTTCAGTGACTTTAATAAGTATGTTTTAATCCTTCTGGGAGTGTGAGGATTGATGGATGTGGGCTGAACATATTTCTGAGAATTATTTAATCGCCTCAGACTCTCAAAGCTAGAGTTGGGCACTCAATTAAAACTCTTTAGCTTATTGCTATTTTAAGTGCTCTGTAATATTTTCAAAAAAGTACAATTGACTTTCAACTGGAGAGATGTCATTTAGTTTAACACCCTTTCAGGTTGCAAAGCACATGGGTAAAGTCCTTTTTGAGCTAAGTACTAACAGCTAAACATGAGTGATATTCCCTCAACTTGAGAAGTGACTTGCTGAAGAAGCCAAATAATTCAAATGGCCTCATCTGATTTAACAATACATGACATTACCTGCTAGGTGATGAAAGCACATGTAGATGTAACAAACAATTCTGGGCAAATGTGACTATTCATTTGGATTTATAATTGGATGGCAATTTTGCATTTTGACTCCAACCTGCTGGGATGGTATTCTGGAGAAATGGACAAGAAATAGTTGCCATAAAGCAGTGTAAGTTTATTTTTCACAATTTTGTATGCTAGGTTTTCTCTCTCTCCAAATCTATTGACAAAACTTTCAACAAATGGAACTGAGTGCTTTGAAAATAGCAACTACATGCATTCCCAAAAGTAATCTTTTACCTTTCCATTTGAAGATATTCAACTTTCCTGTTGGGCCACCGTGAAAACAGTCACTGTACCAAAAATTCTCATATTCCAGTGGGTCCTCTCCCTCAAAATCCAAATAAGAATGAATTAAAATAGCCATGAATGAATGAAAATGAACCAATACGGTTCATCAGTCTTGAAGAATATCAGATCACAGGTGCTGCCAGACTTGCTGAGTTTCTCCAGCAATTTCCATTTTCGTTTCAGATCTCCAGCATCCGCAGTTGTTTGTTTTATTGAAAAATACCTGAGGTGTTCCAAATTATTCTTGTCAAGCCCTAACAGTTCAAAGATCCCAACTGTTCTTTTTTCCATTTTAGATAGAACATCTTCTATCCATGTTGGCATGTTACCACTACCTCATGTTACCCCCCAAAATTATGTGTTCAATCATGATTTGCCCAATTGTTTAGGTTTGATTTGATGTGATTTATTGTAATTGCATGAACCTAAGTACAGTGAAAAGTTTTGCTTTGCAAGCAGTACAGGCAGATCATAGCAAACAAGGACATACAGATGATAGGGTGCTTAGACAGAGCGAGGAGTACGTGATTACGGCTGCACAGGCGGTGCGCACGGCAAGATCAACATCAGATTTGAAGTTAGAGAGATCCATTCAGCAGTCTAATAACAGCAGGCAAGAAGCTGTTCTGGAACCTGTTGGTATGTGTGTTCAGTCTTCTGTATCTTCTGCCTGATGGAAGAGATTGAAGTAGAGTATTACTGGATGGTAGGCATCTTTGATGCTATTGGCAGACTTTCCACTGCAACGAGAAGTGCAAATGGAGTCCATGGATGGGAGGTTGGCTTCTGTGATGGTGTGGGCTATGCACACAGCCTTCCGTAGTTTCTTACGGTCCTGGGCAGAGCAGTTGCTGTACTAGGCCATTATGCACCCAGATAGAATGCTTTCTATGGTGCATCTATAAAAGTTGGTGAGGGTCCTTATGGACATGTTGAATTTCCTAAGCTGCCTGTGGAAGAAGAGGTGCTGTTTTGCCTTCTTCACTGTTGCATTTATGTGGAAAGTCCAGGACAGATTGTTGGGTTATCGTCACTCCTATCAACTTGAGGCTGTCAACCCTCTCTAGCTCAGCTCCATTGATGTAGATAGGGGCTTGTCCTCCTTTCTTCCTGAAGTCAATGATCAGTTCTTTTGTTTTGTTGACATTGAGAGAGAGATTGTTATCATTGCACCAAGACAACAAGCATTCTATCTCCTTCCTGTATTCTGACTCATCATTGTTGTCATTTGCAATTCTGCCATTGACGATCAAACATGAAGGATAACCGCTTGAGCAAGATATTGAATTCTCCCACAGGAGACAAACTACTGCAAAGAATCAATACTGAAAGAGGAGGAATCCGTACATCTATGGAACTAGTGGCTTGTGTTTGAGCTAGAGTGTTATCATCTTTTCTAAATATTTTTAATCGACCAGCACTGACATTCTGCAGCAATCAAGTCTTCTGGCTCAAAGGTAGGGATTAGATTTAGATTTAGATTTTATTGTCATGTGTACTCAAGTACAGGAGTATAGGAGTATAGTGAAAAGTGTATAATGTCACCAAACATGGCACCATCTTAGGCACAACGGTACCTAGCTACAAAAAACTCAGGTACAAAGTAGTAAATGAAACAAAGTTAAAAAATTAAGCATTATCTTCATAGACCAAGTAGAAACATAAAGAAATAAGGCAATAGTTAATATTAAAGTCCATCTTAATATAAACTAGAAAATTAAAGGAATAAAGTTAAAAGTTTAATAGGGACCCCACCACTGTGCAACAACAATATCAGTGAGACAACAGCCTAGGGGCATCATCGCTAAATTATTGATCAAGAAACTCGGCCAACATTCCAGGGACCCAAGTTCAAATCCCACCATGGAAGATGGTGGAATTTGAATTCAATAAAGAATTTGTAATTGAAAATCTAATGATGAGTGTGAAACAATTGTCGAGTATCATGGAAAAAACCCATCTGGTTCCCTGATAATGTTTAGGGAAGGAAATCTGCCATCCTTACCTGGTCTGGCCTACACGTGACTCCGGACCTGCAGCAATGTAGTTGACTCTTAAATGCCCTCGGGAAATTAGACGTGGGCAATAAATGCTGGCCTAGCCAGAGGCATCCTATAAATGAATAAATAAAAAGCCTCCTTTCAACACTTTTAAAATAAAAATTGGGCTAAACAGAACCTGATGGAGCACTGGAACAAAAATACAAACTGACAATTGACAGAAACCTATGGAAGGGAACAGAAATATATCAAATCAAAATGATGTTATCTAGGATGATGACACACCCCAGGCCAGGAGCCCAGTTTTTAATCTACTGGTGATAATTCGTTCTTCTGTCTCATTATATGTAAACTGCGGCTTCACCAACTCATTAAACATCTCTGCCACTTTTCTGACTGAAGGGATTGTGAGAAACTGTTCCAAGATTGTTGCTTTTAATGAGCTTGAGTGTTCACAGTCCAGATGGTTAACGTTTATTTAAATCTGTAGGTATCAGATTACTTACCCACTCAGGAAGAGGAACAAATGGAAGATGAGAAAG
>NW_025965819.1:102857-105000 GCF_021869965.1 Rhincodon typus | reverse complement strand
GTCCTGTTAGAATTCTGTCAATTGGGGGAGGTCCAAAATGAGAGGCCAGTAATACCAGATTGTTGTCAATAAACCATAAGGAACTCAGGTTTTTCAAAAATCATTCAGGGATGTGAGGCATCATTTATTACCCATTGCTAATTGTCTTTGAGAAGATGTTAGTGAGCTGCCTCCTTGAACTGCTGCAGTCCATTTGATGTAGGTTGATCACAATACCATTTAGGAAGGTTTCTGGAATTTTGACTCGGCGACAGTGAAGGAAGGTCTATTTCCAAGTCAGGACAGTATGCGGCTTAGAGGAGAACTTGCAGGTGGTGGTATTCCCATATCTCTGCTAGTCTTGTCCTTTTAGATGGCGATGCGTGATGGGTTTGGAAGGTGCTGCCTAAGCAGCCTTGGTGAATTTCTGCAGTATATCTTGTAGACAGTACATGCCATTGCTACTGAGTGTCAGTGGTGGATGAAGTGGATGCTTGTGGATGTGGAGCTAATCAAGTGGGCCATTTCTTCCTGGGTATTGTAAAGTTTCTCGAGTGTTGTTGGAACTGCACTTGGCCTGGCAAGTAGGAAATATTCCATCACACTTCTGACTTGTGCAAGGTAGGTGCTGGATAAGGTCTGGGGAGTCATGAGGTGTCACTGCTGAATTCTTAATCTCTGACTTGTTCTTGCAGCCACAGTATTTGTATGGCTAGCCCAGTTCAGTTTCCTGTTAATGGTAACCCGGGATGATGTTAGTGCGGGATTCAGTAATGTTAATATCATTGAATGTCAAGGAGCTCTGGTTAGATTCTGTCTTGTTAGAGATAGTCATTGCCTGGCAGTTGTGTCATGCAAATGTTACTTCCCTCTTGTCAACCCAAGCCTAGATATTGTCCAGGTCTTACTGCGTATGAACAAAGACTGCTTCTGTATCAGAGGAGTCTTGAATCGTTCTCAGCACTGCATAATCATCAGCGATCTAATGATGGAAGGAAGGTCATTGGTGAAACAGCTGAAGATGGTTTGGCCTAGGACATTGCTCTAAGGAACCGGTCTACATGGTGCAGTGGTAATGTCCATATCTCAGAGCTTGGAGCCCAAGTTCAAGTCCCACCTGTTCTTGAAGTGTGTAACAATATCTGCCCTGAGGAACTGGGGCTCTTGTGGTGCAACGATAGCGTCCCTGCCTCTGAGGCACAGGGCTTCAGTATAATTGCTTGAATGTTGTTAGGGCCCATATCTTTTACAGTATCCAATGCCTTTAGCCAATTTTTGAAGTGAAATGATAAGACTAACACCTTTGATTCTGGGTACTAGTGGAGGAGGCCGAAATGTATCATCCACTCAGCACTTCTGGTGAGATTGTTGTGAATGCTTCAGCTTTATCTTGTGCACCGATGTGCTGGGCTCCCCTATCATTGAGGATGGAGATATTTGTGGAGCTGCCGCCTCCAGTGAATTGCCTACCATCATTCACAACTGGATGTGGATGTGGCAGAACTTACAGAGCTTAAATCTGATCCGTTGGTTGTGGAATTGCTTAGCTTTGCCTTTCACCTCCTCCTTATGCTGTTTGACACACAAGTAGACTTGTTTCGTAGCTTCGGATTGACATCTCATTTTTAGGTATTCCTGGTGCTGCTACTCATGTGCCCTTCTGCAGTCTTCATTGACCCAGAATTGTTTGCCTGGATTTGATATTAATGGTTGAATGGGGAATTTACTGGGCCGTGAGATTGCAGATTATGTCGCTATACAATTCTGTTGTTGGTGATGGCCCACAATGTCTCATAGATCTCAGTCTTGAGTTGCTAGATTTATTTGAGGTTTACCCCATTTAACATGAAGATAGCCTCACACACATCAAATGGAAGGGACTGTCTGCTGTGGTCACTCCGACAGGTGTACCTGCAGTAGGTAGCTGAGAGAGATGAAGTCTAGTATGTTTTTCCTCCTCCTTGATTCCCTTACCACCTGCTGCAGACCCAGCTTAGTAGCAATATTCTTTAGGACTCAGAGATAGTAGGAACTGCAGATGCTGGAGAATCCGAGACAACAAAGTGCAGGGCTGGATGAACACAGCAGGCCAAGCAGCATCATAGGAGCAGAGAGATTGACGTTTCGGGCCTAGACCCTTCATCAGAAAAGGGGGAGGGGAAGG
>NW_025965819.1:0-2857 GCF_021869965.1 Rhincodon typus | reverse complement strand
CACAACACACTGTAACACTGCATGACAGTTACAATACAGACTAACACCTCTCTATGGTCACTAAAGATGCTAACACTGCTCTACAATTTTCATACACGCTTAAGACTGATTTATCATTATGTTTCACCCTTAGACTGTTTTACAGTCATGATACACACTAACACTGTTTTACAGCTACAATATACATGAGCACTGGTCTATAGTCACAATGCACTCTAAAACTGCATTACCGTCAAAGTAGACACGAACAGTGCTCAACACTCACAACACACATGACAGTTACAATTCACACTAACACTGCTCTACAGCCACAAAGCACACAAAAACTGTTTTACAGCCACAATATTCATTAGCACTGGTCTACAGCCACAATTCACATGAACACTGCTCTATACTCACATTACACATTAACACTGCTCTACAGTTACAATACACACTTTTACTGCTCTACAATCACAATTCACACTAACACTGCTCTACAGTTACCATACTCACTAACACTGCACTACAGTTACAATTCACAAATGCACTGCACTACAGTCACAATACACAATAACACTGCTCTATAGTTGCAATGCACACTTACACTGCTCTACTGTTACAATACTGCCTAACACTGCACTGCTGTTATAATACATATTATCATTGCTTTACACCTACAATACATACTAACACTGCTCTACAGTCTCAATACACATAAAGAGTGCTTTACAGCTACAATATTCATTAGCACTGCTCTACAGCCACAAATCACACAAACACTGCTCTACAGTCACTTTTCACACTAATGCTGCTCTACAGTTACATTACGCCCTAAGACTGCTCTACAGTTACAATGCACACTAACACTGCTCTGCCCTCATAATAAACACAAGCACTGCTGCATAGTCACAATTCACTCTAACACTGCTCTATAGTCACTGTACTCACTAACAGTTTTTTACAGTCAGAATACAACCTAACACTGCTCTAAAGTCGCAATACACACTAACACTGCTTTACAGTCACAACACACTGTAACACTGCACAACAGTTACAATACATACTAACACTTCTCTACAGTCACTACAGACGCTACACTGCTCTACAGTTTCAATACACACTTAAGATTGCTTTACAGTCACGATACACACTAACATTGTTTTGCAGTCACAATACACAATAACACTGGTCTATAGTCACAATGCACTCTAACACTGCACTACCATCAAAGTAGACACTAACAGTGCTCTACACTCACAATACATACAACAGTTACAATGCACATTAACACTGTTCTACCCTCATAATAAACACGAACACTGCTGCATAGTCACAGTTCACTCTAACACTACTCTATAGTCACAACACACCCTAACACTGCTTTACAGTTGCAACACGCTTTAACACTGCTCTACAGTTACAATGTACACAAACGCTGCTTGACAGTTACAGTACACACTGAGATTACTCTACAGGCACAATACACTTAAGACTGATTTATGGTTATATTTCACACTTAAACTGCTTTACAGTCACGATACACATTAACAGTGCACTACAGTCATAATACACACTAACACTGGTCTATATTATGCACGAACACTGCACTACACTCACAATACACACTAACACTTCACTACGGTCACTTTTCACACTAACACTGCCCTACAGTTACAATACATGCAAACACTGCTCTATAGTAACACACACTAACACTGCTCAACAAATTAAAATATACACTAACACATCTGTACAGTCAGCATACACACTAACACTGCTCTTTTGTCACTATACACACTAACACTGCTCTAGAGCTGCAATACACACTAATACTGCACTGTATTATAATGCTGCTCCATAGTTTCAATGTTCACTAACCATCCTGCCTTAAGGGCAGTTTCCTATTCAGTCTGTGGATACTTTGAACCAGTTCTAATATGAAAGGTTGTTTCAGAGATAATAGGAACTGCAGATGCTGGAGAATCTGAGATAACAAGGTATAGAGCTGGATGAACACAGCAGGCCAAGCAGAAAATGAAGAAGGGTCTAGGCCCGAAACGTCAGCCTTCCTGCTCCTCTGATGCTGCTTGGCCTGCTGTGTTCATCCAGCTCTACACCTTGTTATCTAATATGAAAGGTCTTTGTTGAAGTTTATCCAAATTGTCTCACTCACAGCAGCTACACTGTGTCACCAATGCAAAGTGGAGATCAAATGCCAGATGAATAGATGTGTCAGTTTCCCAGCATAAAAGGGAGTGAAACTCCTAATGTGAGATGTAACAGTTAACTCAGGCTGAACCTGTAAGTGAATGAAAGTCAAGGCACTATTAGATCAGAGTGCTATCAAGGAACACTTACTTAGCAATAACCTGCCCACTGATGCAAAGTTATTAACCATCTCCACATACCCACTTCACTGACATGCCATCTTTTCCATGCTCCAGAACTGGCCTGTCCCCTAGCCAAGCTGGTCCAGTACAATTTCAACACTGGCATTTACCCGTTAATGTGGAAAATCGCCCGTGTATGTCCTGTACATAGAAAACAGGACAAATCCAGGCCAGGAATAGACAGCAAGTGCAGCTGAACATGTGGCTACAGAGCTGGTTAAGAGGGAGGGCTTCAGATATGTGGATCATTGGGATACCTTCTGGGGAAGGTGGGACATGTACAGGAAGGATGGGTTGCACCTGAACTGGAGGGGCACCAATATCCTGGGTGGGAGATTTGCTAGAGCTCTTTGGGAAGGTTTAAAATAGTTGGCAGGGGGATGGGAACCAGAGCTACAGATCAGAGGATTGGGTAGCCGGTGTACAGACAGATACAGCATGCAGAGTGTCTGTGAGGAAGGATAAACATTTGATACAGCAAAGTT
>NW_025965818.1:103625-105000 GCF_021869965.1 Rhincodon typus | reverse complement strand
CTCCAGCCCTGAGCTTCTGCAAGATTTCTGTCAATCCTCCTGATTCACTGCACCAATGCAGTTGTGCCTATGGCTAGCAAGAGCGGACATAGCTTTAAATTGAGGGGTGATAGATATAGGACAGATGTCAGAGGCAGGTTCTTTACTCAGAGAGTAGTAAGGGCGTGGAATGCCCTACCTGCAAAAGTAGTAGACTCGCCCACTTTAAGGGCATTTAAATGGTCATTGGATAAACATATGGATGATAATGGAATAGTTTAGGTTAGATGGGCTTCAGATTGGTTTCACGGGTCGGCGCAACATCGAGGGCCGAAGGGCCTGTACTGCGCTGTAATGTTCTATGTTCTATGTTCAGCTGCCCAGGTCTTAATCTGCTCAATTCCATTTAGAAACTTCTGCACCACTTCCCCTCTCCTTGTTTAACATGTTCATTAAAACCAACTTTCTTGACCAAGCTTCTGGTCCCCTCTCCTAATGTGTCCTGATGTGAATCAGTGTTAAATCCTGATGTTTGCCTCTATTCCAGGCAGTTCACACATGCTAGTCCATACCGTATTCGCCTCAGTAGCTCAAAATAAGCCAGTTCCAAGCTGTGCAAAGTGTTAAATGCAAATCAACGATGTTAAAAAGTGAATTGCGTTACTTTTGATGGCTATGCAATTGTGAGAGGCTGTCTATTAATACCAAAAAAATCTACCAGATGGTTTCTCTGAATTGAACATGGAAAGCAATCTGATTGAATCCTGGGTCTGTCTCTGTTGACACCCCTCAGGTGCACAATAACCAACAATGAATTATACACTGGAGAAACACAAATTGGCAATCAAACTCCCGGTATCCTTCACCATCTGTTAGTTACAAAATTTTAATTTATTAATTGTGTCCGTACTCCACTTAGCTTTGTCAATGTAATCTTTGAGACCAACATTTTACTGACTGCTGCTAAAGTTGTTCAACTCTCAAGCTATTGTTGAGACCTCAGCGTGTGTACCACTCTCTAAAACAGACAGACTGAGGGTGAAGGCTCAGTGTCAGACTGGAGAGAAAGAAGGAGCTGGCTATTTCTCAACAGTATCACTTCAAATGTTCTTTTAAACCCCTCGATTCGATTCTAGTCTGTAACTCACTCCTGGGTATCTGTTATTCTGTATATAAATCATCCCAAATCCCTCAACTAGATTCCAGTCAGTAACTCGCTCCTGGGTACCTGTTATTCGATGAATAAACCATCCTGAACCTCTGGAATAGATTCTAGTCTGTAACTCACTCCCAGGTATGTGTTATTCTATATATAAACCATCCCAAACCCTTCGATTAGATTCCAGTCAGTAACTCAATCCCGGGCATGTGTTATTCTACATATAAATGACCCCGA
>NW_025965818.1:102183-103615 GCF_021869965.1 Rhincodon typus | reverse complement strand
TGTGGGATGTGGGTGTCGCTGGCTGGGCCCAGCATTTATTGCCCATCCCTAGTTCCCCCTTGAGAAGGCGGTAATGAGCCGCCTTCTTGCACCGCTGCAGTCCTCCTGCGGTGGGTTGACCCACAATGCCATTAGGGAAGGAATTCCAGGATTTAGACTCAGCGACAGTGAAGGAACGGCGATATATTCCCAAATCAGGATGGTGAGTGACTTGGAGGGAAACCTGTGGGTGGAAGTATACAAATGTATCTGATGCCCTTGTCCTTCTAGATGGAAGCGGTCGTGGGTTTGGAAGGTGCTTTCTGAGGATCTTTAGTGAATTTCTGCAGTGCATCTTGTAGATGGTACACACTGCTGTTACTGAACGTCGGTGGTGGAGGGAGTGGATGTTTGTGGATGTGGTGCCAATCATCCATCTTCTATCCGCCTCCCCCTCTCTCCCTATTTATTTCAAAACCCCCTTGTCTACAGGAATAGTGCCAGAAGACTGGAGACTAGCAAATGTTGTCCCCTTGTTCAAGAAGGGGAGTAGAGACAACCCTGGTAATTATAGACCAGTGAGCCTTACTTCGGTTGTGGGTAAAGTGTTGGAAAGGATTATAAGAGATAGGATTTATAATCATCTAGAAAGGAATAATTTGATTAGGGACAGTCAACACGGTTTTGTGAAGGGTAGGTCGTGCCTCACAAACCTTATTGAGTTCTTTGAGAAGGTGACCAAACAGGTGGATGAGGGTAAAGCGATTGATGTGGTGTATATGGATTTCAGTAAAGCGTTTGATAAGGTTCCCCATGGTAGGCTATTGCAGAAAATACAGAGGCATGGGGTTGAGGGTGATTTAGCGGTTTGGATCAGAAATTGGCTAGCTGTAAGAAGACAGAGGGTGGTGGTTGATGGGAAATGTTCATCCTGGAGTTCAGTTACTAGTGGTATACCTCAAGGATCTGTTTTGGGGCCATTGCTGTTTGTCATTTTTATAAATGACCTGGATGAGGGCGTAGAAGGATGGGTTAGTAAATTTGCGGATGACACCAAAGTCGGTGGAGTTGTGGATAGTGCGGAAGGATGTTGCAGGTTACAGAGGGACATAGATAAGCTGCAGAGCTGGGCTGAGAGGTGGCAAATGGAGTTTAATGCGGAAAAGTGTGAGGTGATTCACTTTGGAAGGAGTAACAGGAATACAGAGTACTGGGCTAATGGTAAGATTCTTGGTAGTGTGGATGAGCAGAAAGATCTCGGTGTCCATGTGCATAGATCACATGAAAGTTGCCACCCGGGTTGATAGCATTGTTAAGAAGGCGTACAGTATGTTAGGTTTTATTGGTAGAGGGATTGAGTTTCGGAGCCATGAGGTCATGTCGCAGCTGTACAAAACTCTGGTGCAGCCGCACTTGGAGTATTGCGTACAGTTCTGGTCACCGCATTATAGGA
>NW_025965818.1:0-2183 GCF_021869965.1 Rhincodon typus | reverse complement strand
GAATGAGGGGGGTGGTCTGTACACTCCGAATGAGGGGCTGTCTACACACTTCAGTCGAGGAGGGGGTTTACACACTCTGAATGAGTGATTGAGGAGGGAGTCCGTACACGCAGACTGCGGGTCCATGCACTCCGAATGAGGGATGACACCACCCCCCCCACCCCGATCAAGGGTCCCCACACTCTGACCCAGTCTATGGTTCCAAAAGTCTCTGCTGTTTACTGATCCCGAGGGCCCACAAGATGACTGGAGAAGTTAGAAAATTGGGAAATGGTGAATTTTGCAGGTCTTGTTGTTTAAAACAGTTTATATCTGAAAGGGATAACTGACATTACCAAGGTAAGGTCCACCAGTGTCCGTCTGTTCCTGGAAGTAGCTCACATATATCTCACCACTTCATCTTTTCTCCATATGTCCTAAACAATTCCCGAGTTATTGATCTTAATCCTCAGCATGTATCTAAAGCAGTAACATGTACTTGCTCATATGTTGAGCCTATGTTTGAGAAGAGCCGGCGACTGATCTTAGCTGTAATGGAAGTAGCTATTGAATATTTTGGAAGAAACATACAAACTGTTCAAGAACTTTGAGCATGTCTTCTGCCTAGGATGTCATTGTCAAGATGGGCATCCTTCCTCACATGGTATCAGTACATCAGCAAGAAGAACTTGTGACAGGGAATCTAATCAAGACCTCCCAGGGTCGTTATTTGATTTTACAATCGATCTAGGCAGATGAAATAGGCAGGGTGAAACTATGAGACAACAAGGTGCAGGGCTGGACGAACACAGCAGGCCAAGCAGCATCATAGGAGCAGAGAGGCCGACGCTTCGGGCCTAGACCTAGGGTGAAACTATTCTGGTTGCTGAAAATGTTGAGAATGAGAGAGCACAGATTTAAGATAATTGGCAAAAAAAACCCCAAAGATGATACAAAGGTAAATCTTCTTACGTATCGAGAGATTAGAATCTGGAGCACACTGTCCAAGAGTGTGGTGGAGGCACCTTCTGTTGTGCACTTCAAGCGAATACGAGAAGCATCTGAAGGAATAAAAAATGCAGGGTTGTGGGAAAAGAGTGAAGGAGTGGAATGGAGGCGTGGAACCAGTTGTGTTTGTCCTGAAGACAGTTAGCACAGGTTTGATGGACTGAATGCAAAGGTCTGTGCTATAACTATGCTTTGACTCTGTAGTGATTGTAATGAGGTCAGCCAGGTGGACCTCATACAACATGAGTTCCCTGATTGGACCAGGGTAACAGCCCCAATCAGGGAGCCCTGACTAACAGGTATAAACAGTAGTGTCAGAGGTTCTGTTCACACTGAGAGTTGGTTCTGAGGGAGCTGGAACAACGTCAAGGACTCTCCACATGTAAATAAAGGATGACTTGGTGACTGGATTCCGGCCTCTGTGAGTTATTTCAGACTCCATTTCATTGAAATAAATTAACATTTTGGTGACATAGGAACAGGAGTGGGCCTATGCTGCTTATTTATTGAGATCATGGCTGATCTGTGGCCAACTCCATATACCTGCCTTTGGCCCATTTCTGTTAATACCTTTACTTAACAAAAAATTATCCATCTCACATTTAAAATTAACAACTGATCTTGCATCAACTGCCGTTTCTGGAGGAGAGTTCCAAATAATCTAACACTCTTGTGTGTAGAAGTGCTTTAGAACATTGCTGCTGAGCTAATTTGACCCTAATTTTTAGACTGTGTCCCCTTGTTCTAGAATCCTCAACCAGTGGAAATAGTTTAGCTTTATCTACCCTGTCTTTTCCTGTTAATATCTTGAAGACTGTTGAGATCATCCCTTAACCTTCTAAATTCTAGAGAAAACAGGCCTAATTTTTATAATCTCTTCTCATAACTTAACCCTTCAAGTCCAAGTATTTTCTTCTATATTGTACTCCCTCCAAGGCCAGTGTATCCTTCCTTAGGATATACTATGGTGCCCAAATTTGTTCACAATACTCCAAGTGGGAACTAATCAGCGTTAGAAATTAATATGGAATTAAATGAGTCAATTTCTCTAACCTCGGACATGTGGTATCTGCAGATTTGAGGAAATGTGTAAACAAACTATTACCCTTTTGCTTTAAATATTAACAACTAAATAGAAAATGTTAAACAGTGCCCCTCTGAACTTCCCTGAACTTCTGTATGTCTCTGTCCACCTT
>NW_025965817.1:103513-105000 GCF_021869965.1 Rhincodon typus | reverse complement strand
GCTGCATTCTATCATGTGGTATTTGTTTAAGAAGAATGTATCTTTTACATGAAGGATATTTTTAGCTTCTTCCCTTCTGATTATTTTTACTTGCCTCAGATTTTTCCAGTCAGCGCAACTTAAATAAAAGCAGAATATTTCATCATTTTTTAAATTGGATGCTGTGAAAAGAATCTTAAAAGTTTCACGAATTTTGTTTTACTTTCCAATGTTTGGCTCTAATTATATTCTTAAATTACCATTTAGATTTGAGCTTTAATTTTTAAAATACATCTCATTTTAATTAAACTTAACTTTCAGTATGAAGCTTTTGTTTACATTCATCTGTCAAAGCATATGCTTTGTTCTGCACTCAAGAAAAAGGCAATGGTTTCATATAACGTTTGTTATGAAAATAATTTAAACTTCATTAAAAGTTTAAATTAATTTTGTCGAACATACTACTGCCAATTCAATGTTTTGTGCTCCTATGAGTCCGAGTTAGCGTTGTAAGGTTGCACCAACCCTAACCCTATTGCAGAGGCATTCACACAGGAGGTGGTTAAATTCCAATCATTTCCATCAAATACCTCATACAATCAATACAGCTGTCAATGTAGCACTCAGAAAGCAAAACACAGTGGATGCTGGAGACCTGAAATAAAAAGACATAATTGGAGAAACTCAACAGTTAACAATGTGGCACCGCCTTGCCTACATCTGCCAGAGTTTATACTGGTATGTTTTTAAAAACAGACACAATCCTCATCAGCTCAGGCATCATCAGCTCCCTAACCTTTCATCACAACTAGGAAAATATATACATCTAAGAGCTGCTCATCAAAACCTTGTTTGGACAAGCACACCACCACAAAAGATGGCCTTTTCAGTCAAGCCCTTTTTGAGTTCAGTCCCACTTGCCTGCCCCAGTCAGATTCACCAGTGTCAGCCAGGATGGATAATCAAGATCCACCCTAACAGTGTAAATGTTTAACAGGATGCGCATGACAGATTTCACATGAGCCTGTTGATTTAGTGAGGCTTTGTTGCTCAAAGAAATGGTTTGGTAAACCAAGAAGCCAAGTCAGCGAAGACATTTATAATGTCTTGTCTTGCAGCAAGAAGTCTACCTCACCACATAGATGCCCCCCAAAAAAATACATATAAATATTCTCACACACATCCCAGTTGGTCACAGTTCATGGAGTGGTGGGGAAAGGGGAAACACTGTGGTTGGCAACTGCGAGCAGGGAGCACTCTCGCCAAGTTTGAACAGGGAGAGGGAGCTCCTTTCTTGGGATGGGAAAAGAGAGAATGATGTTTTGAGAGTGTGTAGAGGGTGTGCTTTTCTGGGGTAGCAGATTTTGTGGGTGGGATGGTTTAGTCGGCTAACTTTGGAGATGATTAAGTTATTGGGGCAGGGTGACTTGGGAAGAGTGGAGTGGAGGGGGCGGGAGGAGCATTTGAGGAGTGTCAGACGGGAGGCATTGTCAGTGGGGTGAGGGGGG
>NW_025965817.1:0-3513 GCF_021869965.1 Rhincodon typus | reverse complement strand
GTGTGTGTGTGTGTGTGTGTGTGTGTGTGTGTGTGTGTGTGTGACTGTGTGTGTGTGTGACTGTGTGTGTGTGTGCGCGCGTGAGAATGTTGTCCAGACCTTTGGTTATTCAATCCAGTTATTGTGAGTTCAGGAGGACTCAGCATAGTAACAACCACTTGATTGGTTCCTGAGCAGGCATGTGGACAAATATCCAATCTGCAAAGAGAAAGCACCTGAACGTCTCTCTTGTTCTCTCTCTCCTCCCGCTGCATGGCAAAACAATGGAAAACTTTAGTTCTCATTTTCCTGTAAACTGCTCACTCTGAAAATCCCTCGGTTGAAAAAGGGGATAAGCCTTTTTCTGAGATACTGGAAGGGTTAAAGTCTCAAACAGTGAATGAAAGCCAGCATCAGTCTGCAAACAACCTCGTCCCATCAGCAAAGAACCGAAAGGAAATTGAAGGAACCAAGGGATAACAATGCAACAATGTCTATGATCGGACTGGGGCTGGAAAACAATGCTTCTTTCAATCTTTCTCCCTGCTTGACTGCAATATTTGTGGCATGCTGTGTCTTTTTCTTGTTTGTTTGTGTGTGTGTGTGTGTGTGGCAATTTTAAAAAGGGGTAGAGTTTAAGTTATAAAGGTTATCAATTCATGTTTCTTTCTTGCCATTGGTTAAAAATAATTTGATTAAAATAAACAGTTATTTTCATGTAATTGAGAAATCTGATGTATACATTCTTTTAATCTGAATTAGACAGCGAAATAAATCAGGCAATTTAGTGTGTCACACCTCACTGCAGTAACATGTTGGACGTCATTCCCAGGATTATCACAAAAGTTAAAGATTTTATCAAACATTATGTAAAGGCCATTTAGACCCAGGGGAATAGAAAACACATGGTAGATTCCTGTACTGAATAAGCATTACTGTAACAAGCATGTTGATTCTAGCTACAGACAAACAACTATGAGCTACTCACATATAATTCTAAAGGTTAAAATGGTTACATCCTTATGATCACCTCCCCCAACACACACACACAAATACACACACATGTAGAAACACACAAAGATGTATAGATAAAGATATATATATATATATATGCAGACATACACATAGAGACAGAAATAACTGGCTTGTTTCAGGCTTCAATTATTTTATACTGCAGAGAAATACACCACGCCCCCTTCCAAAGGGTCAAAGGCTTCTGCTAGTATCATTCACACCCACAAGCTGTTTAGCTACCCAAGAGACAATTACAGAGAAATGGCCATTACCATCTGCAGTTGGTCATCACAATGCAATCAGGTACTTGTTACTGGCTGAATCTCACTTTATGCTCACCCCCATGGTGCCCATTTACAGCGAGTGCATGCTCCACACTGATTGAACAAAGCAGCTCTATAAACATCACTTCCAATGAGTTTATAATAATTACAACAATTATTAAAGAAGTTGTTTATTTGCTTTACCACTTAGTTGTTCTCCATTATCCATTCTCCCATTTCAGAATGGAAGGAGCTTACATTTGTCTTCACTGATCTTTTTCTTTGCATACACATAGAGAACTTCTTATAGTCTGCCATGTTCCTGTCAAGTTTATACACAAACTCTATTTTTACCCAGTCTTTCACAGCCAACTCCCTCCTCATACGTTCAGAGCTCCTTTGTTTAGATTATGATCCTAGTTTCAGATTAGACAGCATCACTTTCTATCAATTAAAATTTCTATGTTATGATCACTTTTTCCTTAAAGGATTAACCCCTTCTCTTTGTTCTTCAACACACAATGCCACCCCTTCTCCTTTTCCTTTTTCTGTGTCCTTACTAAAGATTGAATATGCTTGGATGTTCGATTCCCAGTCTTATCCCACAGCCATGTCTCTGTAAATGAAATCATATCATCCATGTATAACTATTTCTGTTGTTAATTTATCCACCCTATTGTGAAAGCTCTGTACATTCACATATGGTACCGTTAGACTTTTCTTTTTGAGATTTTTATACAGCACATTGTGCCCTAGGGGAGACAATGGCCTAGTGGTATTATCACTGGACTATTAATCCAGAGACCCAGATAATGTTCTGGGGACCTAGGTTCAAATCCTGCCATGGAACATGAAGGAATTTGAATTCAATAAATATCTGGAATTAAGGGTCTAATGATGACCATGAATCCATTGTTGATTGTTGGGGAAAAACCCATCTGGTTCACTAATGTCCTTTAGGGAAAGACTTTACCTGGTCTGGCCTTCATGTGACTCCAGACCCACAGCAATGTGGTTGACTTGTAACTGCCCTCTGGGCCAATTAGGAATGGGCAATAAAGGCTGCCTGGCCAGCAATGTCCTCATCTCATGAATGAATAAAGAATTTGCTATAGTCCCTTTTTCCATTGCCTTCCACTTTTGCTATCTTTCATTTTCATATTTGTTTCCCTCACTGTTGTTTCCCTGCTCAGGTTCCCATTATACAGTCACAGAGTCATAGAATCATATAGTACAGAAACAGACCCTTCAGTCTAACTCGCCCATTCCAACCAGGTTTCCCAAACTAAATTAGTTTCATATGCCTACATTTTGCCCATGTCCCTCTAAATGTTTCTTATCCATGTACCTGTTCAAATGTCTTTCAAATATTGTAACTGTACCTGTATCCATCAGTCTCTACGACACCACACTCTGTGTGAAAAAAAAAGTTACCTCTCAGGTCCCTTTTAAAACTTTCTGCTCTGTGCTTAAAATTAGTGTCCTTTAGTTTTGGACTTATCTATCCTGGGTAAAAGACCTTGGCTATTCACCTTATCTATTCCCCTCATGATTTTGTTAACCTCTATAAGGTCACCCCTCAACCTCCTATGCTCCAGTGAAATGTCCCAGACTATCCAGCCTATTTTTATAACTTAAACCCTCCAGTCCCAGCAACACCCTTGTAAATCTTTTCTGCACCCTCTCCAATTTAATAACATCCTTCCTATAGCCGAGCGACCAGAACTATACACAGTACTCCAAAAGTGGCCTCACCAATATTCTGTATAACAGCAACATGACGTCCCAACTCCTGTGCTCAATGGTCTGAACAATGAAGGCAAGTGAGCCAAATGCCTTCTTCATCACCACCCTTTCTATCCGTGATGCAACATTCAAGGAAGTATGCACCTGAACCTCTAGGCCTCTCTTGTTCGACAACTCTCCCTATGACCATACCATTAATTGTATAAGTCCTGCCCTTGTTCGTCTTACCAAAATGCAACACCTCACATTTATCCAAATTAAACTCCATCTTCTACTACTCGGCCCATTGGCTCAATTGATCAAGATCCTTTTATAATCTGAGCTAACCATCTTCTCTGTCGTCTATACCAGTAACTTTGGTGTCATCCACAAACGTACTAACCATGCTTCCTTGGCCTCCTGTCGCTCTAGTTTAAATCCTCCCCCTTAGTTCAAGCAAACATTCTGCAAGGCTATTGGACCTGGTCCTTCTGGGGACAACCTATCCATCATTGTATAAGTGCAATCTTCT
>NW_025965816.1:92018-105000 GCF_021869965.1 Rhincodon typus | reverse complement strand
AATGCCACCTTCAAGTTCCTCTCCAAGCCATTCACCATTCTGACTTGGAAATACATTGAATATAACTGAGAAGGAAGACAGTCATCCACCAAGAGGGAGAAGGAGAGAGAGAAAATCTGAAAGAAATTACAAATGCTGGCGACAAACTAAAATTGTCATCTTCAAATATCGTTATTAATAGCACTAGAGCAGAGAGGGGCAACCATGAGATAATCAATGTCACGAAAACACAAGTTAACAGAAACATGTCAGCCCCAGGACATACAGAAGAAAAATACCCTCTTCTGTAAATAATACACAAGATTTATCTGTTCTCGCGATGGCAGGCATGATCTTGTTGAAGAAGGTACTTTCTGAAGATAGCTCCTTCACCACCACTCAGTACCAGCATGGGAGTGTGTGTGTTGTGGGGGTGGGGGGTTGGGGGAGCGAGGCTAATGATGATCTTCTGTTTCCGTCACTGGCTGAATGTTAAAAAGAATGCATCAGTTAGTCAATTGACCACCTCCCCATGGGAATGGCGGGAAGGGGGGATGGAAGAGGTGAAGGGATAAATGTGCGTTTGGAAAACCATACAAATTGGGGAAGTTATGTATGAGGCTGATACTGTCAGAATGCTGTTGGGTGGGGCAGAGGACGAGGAAAGATGCAGCAACCGTCTGCTCATGTTGTGGGATACTGTTGCATCTGTCAGAGCAGGACATGGAGAGGAAGCAACATAACGAATGCATATGGAACTGAAACACCAAATTTACAGGACAACAACTGTTCAACCTCCAAGGACTTGTTGCAAATGCCTCAACAACTGAACAGACCGGCAAATTCCAGGAGAGATAGTCACTCGGCAGACTTTTCATCATTCAGAAGGCAAAGGACAACCTGAGATTCTGAACCTCTCCACATTAAGTCACAAGTCAGGCGTGTGATGGAATACTCCCCACTTGCCTGGACATGTGCAGCTCCAACAACACAAGAAGCTCAACACTGTTCAGGACAAAGCAGCCCACTTGATTGGCACCACATCCACAAACATTCACTCCCTCAACCACCAACATTTAGTAGCAGCAGTGTGTACCATCTACAAGGTACACTGCAGAAATTCCACCAAAAATCCTCAGACAGCACTTTCCAAACACGTGACTACTTCCATCTAGAAGGACAAGGGTAGCAGATACATGGGAATACTCCCTACAAGATCCCCTCCAAACTTTAAATATGTCACCATTCCCTCATTGTCGCTGGGTCAAAACCCTGGACCTCCCTTCCTAACAATATTGTCCTTACGAGCAGTACAGTGGCCAGTGGTTAGCACTGCTGCCTCACAGCACCAGAGATCTGGGTTCAATTCAGTCTCAGGTGACTGTGTGTGGGGGTTTGCACATTTTTCCCATATCTTTATGGGTTTCCTCCAGGTGCTCCGGGTTCCTCCTGGAGACTAAAGATGTGTGGATTAGGTGAATTGGCCACGCTAAATTGCCCATTGTGTCCAGGGATGAGTAGTTATGTTAATTATCCATGGGAAGTGCAGGGTTAAAGGGATAGGGTTGGGGGGGTCAGTCTGGTGGAATGCTTTTTGGAGTCATTATGGACTTGTTGGTCCAAATGGCCTGTTTCCACATTGTCGGAATTCTAATGATTGTGGGTCAACTGTCAGCACAAGGACTGGAGTGGTTCAAGAAGGCAGCTCAACACCAGCTTCTCATAGGTCAACCAATGGCAGCCAATAAAGCTGGACCATCCAGCGATCTTTAGATCCCACAAATGAATTTCAAAAACCCTGAAGTCCTCACCCATGGCGTCATTCCAGTCAATCTTGTCTCCTTTGGTTCATAGAAACATAGAAGAATAGGAGGAAGCACTTCGAGCCTGTTCCTCCTTTCAACATGATCATGGCTGATCATTGAACTCGCACTGTTTCTACCCACTGTCTTTGTTCTCTTTTGTCTGAAGCACCATATCCAATTTCCCTTTGAAAATAGTCAGTGGTTTGACCTCAACAGTTCCCAAACAGAATTCCACAGGCTGACCTATGTCTGGGTGAAGACATTTCTCCTCATTTCTTAAATGATCTCCTTTTCCTCTTTGACTCGAAGCACTATTTCTGGACTCCTAAGTCATTGAGGACATCCTTCCTGTCCAGTCATCTTTAAATTTATAGGCTTCCATCAGATGCCCGTTCTTCTTTTAAACTCCCACGAATATAGCCCTAACTGATCCAGTCTCCCTTCATCTCTCAATACCACCATCCCAGAAATCACTCTGGTAAATCTTTCACTCACTGTCACGATAACCAATCCATGAATCCCCTGAATAAGGCAGCCAACAAACCATCTGCCTTGTTCACCACCTTCAATAGGGTTAGGGTCAGGGTCAGGGTCAGGGTCAGGGTCATACTTGCTTTCAGCGACAGGTACAAGAACACTGAGATCTCAGTGCACCCCTCCCTTTCCCAATCTATCAACCTTCAGATAATAAATGGCTGCTCAGTTTTTGCCCCTAAAGTAGATAACTTCACATTTATCCGAGAGATGTTTCATCTGCTCCGTACTTGCCCACTCATCAACTCAACTCAACGTGCCCGGAGAGCCACCATATCATGGCCCCAACAGACAGTGTAATATACAGAGCCATGGCTGAGGAACAAGCCCCACGGAAGACTTCGTGCAAGAATCAACAAAGATGGTATACCCAGATTCAGCCTTCCAACGTCAAGTGTGCACCAGGTTAAAAGTGTCGAACTGTGGACGAAGAAAAACCAGGTATTCGGCAAATAATTAGTCACGAGGAACCATGTGAGCACGAGTCCGTGTCCAAACCCCACGTGAGGAAAAGGGGGCGGGCGCGACAGTTTAACCAATCAGATGGCAAGGTCGGTGCATGAGCCCCGCCTACGAACGACAGAGTCTCGCCCATGAGGACCCGGGCGACGCCTATGACGTGCGGTTGCTCCAATCAGCGGAAGTCGCGGAAAGACTGAATTGAGAAGGAACTTCTTCACCCAGAGGGCTGTTAATCTATGGAATTCCTTGCCCAGTGAAGTAGCTGATGCTACTTCAGTAAACGTTTTGAAAGATAAGGTAGATTTTTTTTGAACAATAAACGAATTAAGGGATGCGGTGAGAACGCGGGTACTTGGATCTGAGTCCACGAAGGGATCAGCCATGATCGTATTGAATGGCGGAGCAGGCTCGAAGGGCCGGACGGCCTACTTCTGCTCCTAGTTCTTATGTTCTAAAGCCAGACCACGACCACGACCACGACCACGCCCACAAAGAGGAAAGAGCGCCAGCGGAGGTGAAAATCGGTGCGTGCCCCCGCAAGCCCGAGGTCTCTTGTTTTCAAATTCTGAACCGTCACCGTCAGCACCGACACCGTTCCCCGCACCCCCCCAACCTCGATAATGCGGCCCCTCCCTAGGCACTGACGTCGCCCCCCCACCCCGCACCGCTCTGTGGAAAGAGGAAGTTACTGTTTTGAGTCCAGTGAAACGTTTTGCAATTGAAGTGAAGTGGAAATTTGATGGATATGACCCTGTCGAAAGGGGATAGAGAAATAATGGAACAGAAGGGATTATTAGCGTAAATTAGAGAGTGAGGGGGTTTGCAGATCAAAGTGTTCCAACGAATAAAAAGGGAAAGAGAGTGGTAAAGGTGGTAGAGGAGAGACAAAGCATTGCTCCAGAACAGGTGTTAATGGTTGAATGAAGATCTGATTGAAAAGGAAATAAAGCATGAAGACAGGGTGCAATCACGAGCGGAAAGTATATCCAATCTGAGGACTGTGTTAATGGGTCTAAAGCTGTTGAACTCAGTATTGATTGTAGATCAATGTTTTGTCTCTTCTCAACAAGCATGACCACTGCCTTTGTGTTCTGTGGAAGGGTCACCGGACCTGGAACTTTAACTCTTTTTTTTGCCTCCACAGAGGCTGCCAGACCTGCTGAACTTTTCCAACAGCTTCTGTTTTCGTTACCTTTCCCTTTGTTTTGTGTTCAATGGTGAATTTTATCTTTAGTCTCCCTCACTCTGTAACTTAGTCTGGACCTTTTAGTCAAATTCCTGACTCCCCTATTCAACAGCATAGAACATAGAACATTACATAGAACATTACAGCACAGTACAGGACCTTCGGCCCTCGATGTTGCGCCGACCTGTGAAACCAATCTGAAGCCTATCTAACTATCTAAAACTCTCTCACATTTTATCTTTTCCTGCAATTAAGTTAAAAGGCAGAGACACAAATTTCCAAGTATGCTTCCACCTCCTGGATGTAGTGCTGCTGTCATTCTGCTCAACGTCCTTTCCTCCCTTTCCAGTGTCTTCATGTGCTTCCTAAAATATGGTGTTCAGAATTCACTATGTACTCAACTGGAGCTGATAGCACTATTTTATAAAGGTTTAGCATGACTTTCATGCTTTCTTACTCTGATCTTCCAGTACTGAAGCCGAGAGTCCCACTGACAGTGCTTAATTGTCGCAGTACTCACCCTCTGACAATGAAGCTATCCCTCAGTCCTGATTCTCTGACAAAGAGGTACTGCCTCAGAACTGTATCCGCTGTACCCGGTGTGGCTTCCTCTACATCGGGGAAACCAAGCGGAGACTCGGGGACCGCTTTGCAGAACACTTACGCTCGGTTCGCAACAAACAACTGCACCTCCCAGTCGCGAACCATTTCAACTCCCCCTCCCATTCCTCAGACGACATGTCCATCCTGGGCCTCCTGCAGTGCCACAACGATGCCACCCGAAGGTTGCAGGAACAGCAACTCATATTCCGCTTGGGAACCCTGCAGCCCAATGGTATCAATGTGGATTTCACAAGTTTCAAAATCTCCCCTCCCCCCACCGCATCCCAAAACCAGTCCAACTCGTCCCTGCCTCCCTAACCTGTTCTTCCTCCCACCTATCCCCTCCTCCCACCTCAAGCCGCACCTCCATCTCCTACCGACCAACCTCATCCCGCCCCCTTGACCTGTCCGTCCTCCCTGGACTGACCTATCCCCTTCCTAACTCCCTACCTACACTCACCTTTCCTGGCCCCATCCCCGCCTCTTCGACCTGTTTGTTTCCTCTCCACCTATCCTCTCCTCTATCCCTCTTCTATCCGCCTCCCACTCTCTCCCTATTTATTTCAAAACCCCCTTCCCCTCCCCCTTTTCTGATGAAGGGTCTAGGCCCGAAACGTCAGCCTCTCTGCTCCTATGATGCTGCTTGGCCTGCTGTGTTCATCCAGCCCTGCACCTTGTTGTCTCGGATTCTCCAGCATCTGCAGTTCCTACTATCACTGCCTCAGAACTGACCGGTTGACAATAAGGTACTCCTTCAGTACAGACCCTTTGATAGTGAGTCCCTCCCTCAATCCTGACCCTCTGACAGTGCTGCATTACCTCAGTATTGACCATCTAAACTCCTTCAATTCTAATCCCTTTGCAATTCGGCAATGCCTCAGAACTGACCCGCTGAGAATTAGGCTTTCCCATCATTCTGAACTTCTGACAGTGCTGCATTACCTCAGTACTGACACTCTAACAGTTCTTCATTTCCTCAATATTGAGTTCCTGACTTTTGACACTCCCTCTATTCTGACTCAATCACATTGAGACACTGCCTCGGAATGGATCCTCTGACAACGAGTCACTCCCTTACTGCTCAACCTCTAACAATGAGATAATGCTTCAGAAATGACCTCGTGATAATAAGACATTTGTTCTATGCTGATCTGCTGATTACGGGGCCCTTCCTCAGTAATGACCCTGTAAACATGATGAACTTCCTCAATTCCGACCCCCTTAAATGAGGCACTGGTTCAGCATGCAACTCTGACAATAATGCACTCCCACAGTTCTGACCCTCTGACACTGCTACAATACCTCAGTACTGACTCTCTCATCGTGTGGCACTCCCCCAATTTTGACCATTGAATCAGTATTGACACTCTGACTATAATGCACTCCACGGTTCTGACCGTCTGACAGTGCTTCAATATCTCAGAGATAACCCACTAATCATATGGCCCTCCCTCAATCCATCCCCATTACATTGAGGCACTGCGTCAGAACAGACTCTCTGGCAATGAGGCACTCCCTCAGTGTTGACCCTGTAAAAATTCTCAGAACAGACTGACCCCCTTACAAAGAGGCACTGCCTCTGTACTGACCCGCTGACGATAAGGCCCTCCCTCAGTACTTACCCTCTGATAGTGCTGCAGTCCTCAATATTGATCCTCTAGACTCTGATCCAATTACATTGAGGCACTGCCTCACAATGGACCCACTGACAGCATCTCATTAGGGAAATGAAATGTCGACTGTGTGACCGCTTTGCAGAACAGTTACAGACACTCTGACAAAGAGACAGTGCCTCAGGACTGACATTCTGACAATGTGGCAGTGTTTCAGGGCTGACCCTCCAGTCGTGAGGTACTGCCTCAGAACTGACCCTCTGGTGGAGCTGAAGTACCTCAGTACTGACTCTTCAATCGTGAGGCACACCCTCAATTCTGAACCCCTTACAATGAGACAATGCTTCAGAATTGACCCGCTTACAACTCCTTCAGTGCTGACCCTCTGATAATGAGGCCCTCCATCAGAACTGATTCTCTTTGAATGGGTGACTCCTTCAAGACTGACTCTCCAGAAATGACATGATAGCCCTGCAGAGGGAGTCATTGTCAAGGAAGCACTCCCTCAGTACTTCGCCTCTGACAGTTCTTCAATACCTCAGTACAGACCCTCTGACAAAGATGTACTCCCTTAGGAGTGACTTAATAGCAATACCTTACTACTGACCTTCTAATCATGTCATTCTCCCTCAATTCTAAATCCATTACATGGAGGCACTGCCTCAGAACTGACCCACTGACAATAAGGTATTCCCTCAACTGATTCTCTGACAGTGCTACACTACCTCAGTACTGACTCTGTGTTGTGAGGCCCTTCCTTAATTCTCACACTCTTAAAATGAGACAATACCTCAGTATTGACACTCTGACAAAGTGGAACTGCGTCACAACTGACCTACTGACAATGGGGCACTCCATCGGTGCGGACCGTTTGATAGAGGTTTGATATTAGGAAAGTTCTGCACTGCGAACAGGTCAATATTAAGGGGATGCGGCATTCTCGGTGGACACTATTCAGAGAGTGCTGCACCGTTGGTGGGCCAGTATTCAGGGAGAGCCACACTGCTTGTGGTCCACTAATAAAGGAGTACTGCACTGACAGAGAGTTCGCGCTGAGAGAATGCTGCACTCTCAGACGGTCAATATTAAAGGAGTATTTCACCCTCACAGGTTTGATATTAGGGGAGTGCTGCACTGTGAGCAGGCAAATATTAAAAGAACGCTACAACTATCAGACGGTCCATATTAAGGGACTGCTCCACTATCGAGGGTCAATATTAACGAAGTGGTGCACTGTCGGAGGGCAGCTATTAATGGAGTACTGCAACTTCAGCTAGTGAGTGCTCAGGCAGAGCAGCACAGTAAAGGGTCAGTAATGAGAGAATGCTCCATTGTCAGAGGCT
This sequence comes from Rhincodon typus, assembly GCF_021869965.1. Taxonomy (NCBI): domain Eukaryota; kingdom Metazoa; phylum Chordata; class Chondrichthyes; order Orectolobiformes; family Rhincodontidae; genus Rhincodon; species Rhincodon typus. Next base: position 97,475 of record NW_025965816.1, on the reverse strand, counting down.
TAGCACTGAGGGAGTACCACAATATCGGATGGGCAATATGGAGCATATGCTACACTGTCAGAGGGTCAATGATGACAGAATGCTGCGCTCTCAGAAGGTCAGTCGTGAGGGAAAGCTGCATTGTCAGAGTGTCTTCACTGAGGGAGTGCCGCACTGTTGAAAGGCCAATATTAAGGGAATGCTGCACTGTCAGATGGTCAGCGTTAAGGAAGTGGCACACTAATAAAGAAGCACTGCCAGAGAGCTGACCCTCTGACAATGATTCACTCACTCAGTACTGACCCTCCAACAATACAATACACTCTGGAGTACTGATGACTGACCCTCTGATAGTGCATTTCTGCCATATATTAACCCTCTGACATAGCGGTATTTCCTCAGCACTAACCTGACGACTGACTGTTTGACAAGGCCATTTGATAGAGATATGCTCCCTTACTATTGACCCTCTGATGCTGGAGCACTCCCTTAATGTTGATTCATAGAATCCCGACAGTATGGAAACAGGCCATTCAGCCCAACAAGTCTACACCGCCCCTCCGAAGAGCATCCCACCCAGAACCATTCCCCTATATTTCCCATGTCTAAGCCACCTAACCTAAACATCCCTGGGCACTATAGGCAATTTAGCCTAGCCACCTAGCCTTCATATCTTTAGACTGTGGGCATTCTGTCATCATTGACTCCTAGATATTGCAGCAACATGCTTCTTATTAACCCTCCGACAGGGCAGCAATCCCTCTGTACTGACTCTGCAACATGTATATTGATCCCCTAATGGGCGGTTCTCTTTCAGTATTCACGCCTGCAAAGGGAAGCTCTCCCTCATCTGACAGTGCAGCACTCCCTTAATATTAACCCACTACCTGTGTGGCACTCCCTTACAATTGAACTACTGACAGTGCAGAACTCCAACAAAATGATCCTCTGAGTGTCGCGCACACTCAATATTGGCCCTCCAACAGTGTAGCACTCCCTCAGTGCTGACCGTCTGACATTGATAAGCTGATACTGTAGCAATCCCGTAAAATTGACCCTGGCACAGCAGAACTCCCTCAATATTGGCCTTCTGACAGTATTGCACTACTAATCCTTCGGCAGTGCAACGTTCCCTTGATATCAATCATCTGACATTATAGCACTCCCTCAGTACTAACTCTCTGAACGTGCAGCACTCTCTGAGGACTGATGCTGTGATATTTCAGCACTCCCACATCATTAACCCTCTGACAGTGCAAAACTTCCTTGATATCAACCCTCCAACAGTGCACTATTTCCTTAATATTGGACCTCTGATTGTGTGATACTCCCTCAGTGTGAAATCCTGACAATGCAGCACTCCCTCAGAAATAACCCTCTGATTAAGCACTTCTTCTGTACTAAATCTCTAAAAATGGAGCATTCTCTCATTACTGACCCTTTACAGTGCTGCACTGCCTCAGTACTCACTCACCAAAGGTGCAGCACTCCATTAATAGTGACCCTCTGACAGCGTAATATTGGTCCACTGACAGTGCGGCACTCCCTTAAGGGAGTATTAATATTAATACTGACCTGCTCGCTGTGCAGCACTGCCCTAATATCAACCCTGCAGCTCTATCAGAGGGTCTGTTCTGAGCAAGTGCCCCATTGTCAGCATGTCAATTCTGAGACAGTGCCTCTATATCAGTGGGTCAATACTGAGGTAGTGCCTAAGAGGGTCAGAATTAAGGGAGTTCCTCTCATTTAGAGTGTCATTACTGACGGACAGCCTAATGATCAGCGCGTCAGTCCTGAGGAACTGCCTTATAGCCAGTGGGTCAGTTCTGAGGCAGTGCATCAATGTAATAGATTTAGAAATGGGGTAGTTTGCACATGATGAGAAGGTCAGTAGTAAGCTATTGCAGCTCTATCAGAGGGTCAATACTCAGCGAGTGCCTCATTGACAGAGGGTCCATACTGAGGTATTGAAGCACTGTTAGAGGGTTCGCACTGAGGGAGTGCTCTCTTGTCAGAGATTCAGAACTGAGAAAGTGCCTTATTGTCAGAGGCTCATTCCTGAGGGAGTGCCTCATTGTCAGAGTGACATAATCATATAGCACTCCCAGCAATTCTAAACCTTAATATTGACCCTCGGAGAATGTGGCACTGCCTCAGCACCGACCTTCTGACAATGAGGCACTGCCTCAGGACTGACACTGTGATAATGAGGTGATTCCTCAGTACTGAACCATTGACAATGTGACACTCCATTAGTATTGACCTTCTGATAATAGCGTTCTACTCAAGTACTGACCCTCTGACGGTTCTGCACTGTCTCAGTACTGACCCTCTAAATGTCTGCCACTCTCTCAATTCTGACCTCCTTACAATGAGGCATTACCTCAATACTGACCGGGAAGGTGGCACTGCCTCAGAATTGACTATCTGAGAACAAAGTACTCACTCTGGGCTGACCATTCAACAATGACATACTGCCTCAGAATTGATCCGCTTACAACAAGGCACTCACTCAGTACTGACCCTCTGAGAGTGCTGCACTACCACAGGACTGAATCAGTTATGAACACCTTACAATGAGACATCGGCTCAGTTTTGACCCTTTGATCATGAAGCACTGACTCAGTTCTGACCCTGTTACATTGACAGCGCAGCTCTTCTTCATTGTTGACTCTATGGCAGTGCAGCATACCTTTAGTACTGAACCTCTGATAGTGCAGCTCCCCTCGGTACTGTCTCTAACAGTGCAGCATTCTCTTAATATTGACTCTCTGACAGTATTTAGGAGAGTGCTGCACTGATGGACAGTCAGTACTGAGGAAGAGCTGCATTGCCAGAAGGCAAATATTAATGGAGTGCTGGGGTCAATTTTAAAGGGGTTTTGCACTGTCACAAATTCAACTAGGTTAGCACTTCTGCCTCACAGCGCCAGGGACCCACGTTCGATTCCAACCTTGGGCGACCGTCGGTGTGGAGTTTGCACATTCTCCGCGTCTGTGCGGGTTTGTGTGTCCTCTGGGTGCTCCGGTTTCCTCCCACAGTCCAAAGGTGTGAAGGCTCGGTGGATTGGCTATGCTAAATTGTTCATAGTGCCCAGAGATGTTTCGGTCAGGTGGGTTAGACATTGGAAATGTCGGGGAAAGAGTCTGGGTAAGATGCTCTTCGGAGGAGCGGTGTGGACTTGCTGGACTGAAGGGCATGTTTCCACACTGTAGCGATTCTATGAATCAATATTAAGGGAGTGCTGCACTGTCAGAGGGACAATATTAAGGGAGTGCTCACGTACCGGAGGTTCAACAGGAAGGGAGCACATCTCTCTCAAATGGCCTTGTCAAAGGGTCAGTCGGCAGGTTAGTGCGGAGGGAATGCCGGTATGTCAGAAGGTTAACATATGGCAGAAATGCACTATCAGAGGTTCAGTCATCAGTACTCCAGAGTGTATTGTACTGTTGGAGGTTCAGTACTGAGGGAGTGCTTCATCGTCAGAGCGTCTGGTCTCTGGCAGTGCTTCTTTATTAGTGTGCCACTCCCTTAACGCTGACCCTCTGACAGAGCAGCATTCCCTTAATATTGGCCTTTCAACAGAGCGACACTCCCTCAGTGAAGACACTCTGACAATGCAGCTTTCCCTCACTACTGACCTTCTGACAGCGCAGCATTCTGTCATCATTGACCCTCTGACAGTGTAGCATATGCTTCATATTGACCATCCGATATTGTGGTACTCCCTCAGTGGTGATACTCTGACAATGCAGCGCTCCCTCAGTACTAACTCTCTGATTAAGCACTCCCTCAGTGCTAAGCCTCTGACAATGGAGCATTCTCTCATTACTGACCCTCTGCTGCGATGTTCTACCTGAGCACTCAATCGCTGAAGTTGCAGTACTCCATTAAAAGTTGCCCTCCGACAGTGCACCACTTCCTTAATATGGACCCTCTGATAGTGCAGCATTCTTTTATTATTTGCCTACTCATAGTGCAGCACTCCCCTGATATCAAACCTCTGAGGCTGAAATACTCCTTTAACATTGACCATCGGAGAGTGCAGCATTCCCTCGGTGTGAACTCTCTGCCAGTGCAGTACTCCCTTATTATCGGACCACAAGCAATGTGGCACTCCCTGAATACTGGCCCACCAACAGTGCAGCACTCCCTGAATATTGGCCATCGAGAATGCGCCATCCCATTAATATTGACCTGTTCACAGTGCAGTACTCTCCTCATATTAAAACTCTTTCAGAGGGTCCGCACTGAGGGAGTGCCACATTGTCAGTAGCTCAATTGTGAGGCAGTGCCACTTTGTCAGAGGGTCAGTACTGAGGTAGTGCCTCATTTTAGGAGGGTCAGAATTAAGGAAGGGCCTCACAACACAGAGTCAGTACTGAGGCAGTATAGCACTGTCAGAGGATCAGTTGAGGACATGCCGTATTGTCAGTGGGTCAGTTCTGAGGCAGTGCCTCCATGTAATGGATTTAACATTGAGGGAGGATGACATGATTAGAAGGTCAGTAGTAAGGTATTGCTACTGAGTCACTACTAAGGGAGTACATCATTGTCAGAGGTTCTGTACTGAGGTATAGAAGAACTGTCAGAGGCTAAGTTCTGAGGGAGTGCTTCCTTGACAACGACTCCCTCTGCAGGGCTATCATGTCATTTCTGGAGAGTCAGTCTTGAAGGAGTCACCCATTCAGAGAGAATCAGTTCTGATTGAGGGCCTCATTATCAGAGGGTCAGTACTGAAGGAGTTGGAAGCGGGTCAATTCTGAAGTAGTGCCTCATTGTAAGGGGGTCAGAATTGAGGGTGTACCTCACGATTGAAGAGTCAGTACTGAGGTACTTCAGCTCCACCAGAGGGTCAGTTCTGAGGCAGTACCTCACGACTGGAGGGTCAGCCCTGAAATACTGCCACATTGTCAGAGTGTCAGTTCTGAGGCAGTGATTCTTTGTCAGAGTGTCTGTAACTGTTCTGCAAAGCGGTCACACAGTCTACACTTTATTTACCTCATGAGATGCTGTCAGTGGGTCCATTGTGAGGCAGTGCCTCAATGTAACTCGATCAGAATTTAGAGAATCAAATTTAGAGGATCAATACTGAGGACTGCCGCACAATCAGAGGGTAAGGACTGAGGGAGGGCTTTATCGTCAGCGGGTCAGTACAGAGGCAGTGCCTCTTTGTAAGGGGGTCAGTCTGTTCTGAGGATTTTTACAGGGTCAATACTGAGGGAGTGCCTCATTGTCAGAGAGTCTGTTCTGACGCAGTGCCTCAATGTAATGTTTATGGATTGAGGGAGGGCCATATGATTAATGGGTTATCTCTGAGGTATTGAAGCACTGTCAGACGGTCAGAACCGTGGAGTGCATTATAGTCAGAGTGTCAATACTGATTCAATGGTCAAAATTGGGGGAGTGCCACACGATGAGAGAGTCAGTCCTGAGGTATTGTAGCAGTGTCAGAGGGTCAGAACTGTGGGAGTGCAT
>NW_025965816.1:4805-7018 GCF_021869965.1 Rhincodon typus | reverse complement strand
TGTGTCTCTGTGTCTGTGTATATGTGTGTTTGTGTGTGCGTTTGTGTTTTCGTGTATGTGTGTGAATGTCTGTGTGTCTATGTGTGTGTTTCTGTGTCTGTGTCTGTGTGTGTTTTTGTTTGTATGTGTGTGTGTGTTTGTGCATATGTGTGCCTGTGTGTGTCTGTCTGTGTCTGTGTGTGTCTGTATGTTTGGGTGTGTGGGTCTGTGTGTGGGTGTGTGTCTGTGAGTGTATCTCTGTGCGTCTGTGTGAGTGTGTGCATGTCTGTGTCTGTGTGTATGTGTGAGTGTGCCTGCATGCATGCATGCGTGCATATATCTCTGTGTCTCTGTGTGCATTTGTTTGTGTGGCTGTGTGAGCGTTTGTTTGACTCTGTGTGTGTGTGTCTGTTTGTGTGTGTGTGTGTGTTTGTGTGTGTGCGTCTGTGTGTGTGTGTCTGTTTGTGTGTGTGTGTGTGTTTGTGTGTGTGCGTCTGTGTGTCTATGTGTGTGTATGCTTGTGTCTGTGTGTGTGTTTGTGTCGGTGTGTTTATGTCGGTGTGTGTGTGTGCCTGGGTGTGTCTGTCCTTATGAGTGTGTCTGTGTCTGTGTGTCTGTGTGTGCATGTGTGTGTTTGTGTCTGGGTGTCTGTGTGTGTAGGTGTCTGTGTTTGTGCACCTTGTCTGTGTGTGTGTGTCTGTGCGTGTGTGTTTGACCACGTACGTCTGTGTGTCTGTGTCTGTGCGTGGATGTTTGTGTGTGACTGTATATGGGTGTATTTCTGTGAGTGTATCTGTGTTTGTCCATGTGTATGCGTGTATGCGTGTGTGTGTGTATGTCTGATTGTGCAACAGTGCATGCGTCTGTGTGTGTCTATGTGTGTGTGTGTGTGCATGTCTGTGTGTGTGTGTCTGTGTGTGTTTCTGTGTCTATGCGTGTGAATGTGTGTGTGTGTATTCCTGTGTTTGCGTCTGTGTGTGTGCATGTGTGTGTGTGTATGTATGTGTGTGTGTCTGCATGTTTCTGTGTGTGTGCCTGTGTATGTGTCTGTGTTTGTGTATAGGTTACTGTGTTTGTGTGGGTGGGTTTGTGTTTCTGTGTGTGTTAGTGTGTCTGTGTGTGTGTGTGTGTGTGTGTGTTTGTGTGTGTTTCTATGTGTGTGTGTGTCTGCGTGCAGCTATGTGTGTGTGTGTCTGTGTGCGTCTCTGTGTTTCTATTTGTGTGTGTGTGTCTCTGTGTCTGTGTGTGCGTGTTTGTGTTTTTGTGTATGTGTGTGAATGTCTGTGTGTCTATGTGTGTGTTTCTGTGTCTGTGTCTGTGTGTGTTTTTGTTTGTATGTGTGTGTGTGTTTGTGCGTGTGTGTGCCTGTGTGTGTCTGTCGGTGTCTGTGTCTGTCTGTATGTTTGGGTGTGTGTGTCTGTGTGGGTATGTGTCTGTGAGTGTATCTCTGTGTGTCTGTGTGAGTGTGTGCATGTCTGTGTCTGCGTGTATGTGTGAGTGTGCCTGCGTGCATGCGTGCATGCATATGTCTCTGTGTATCTGTGTGCATTTGTTTGTGTGACTGTGTGTGAGCGTTTGTTTGACTCTGTGTGTGTGTGTCTGTTTGTGTGTGTGTCTGTGTGTGTGTGTGTGTGTGTTTGTGTGTGTGCGTCTGTGTGTCTATGTGTGTGTATGCTTGTGTCTGTGTGTGTGTTTGTGTCGGTGTGTTTATGTCAGTGTGTGTGTGTGCCTGTGTGTGTCTGTGCTTATGAGTGTGTCTGTGTCTGTGTGTCTGTGTGTGCATGTGTGTGTTTGTGGCTGGGTGTCTGTGTGTGTAGGTGTGTGTGTTTGTGCACCTTGTCTGTGTGTGTGTGTCTGTGCGTGTGTGTTTGACCACGTACGTCTGTGCGTCTGTGTCTGTGCGTGGATGTTTGTGTGTGACTGTATATGGGTGTATTTCTGTGAGTGTATCTGTGTTTGTCTGTGTGTGTGCGTGTATGCGTGTGTGTGTGTGTATGCCTGTGTGTGTCTGTATGTGCAGCAGTGCGTGCGTCTGTGTGTGGCTATGTGTGTGTGTGTATGTGTGTGTGTGTGTGCATGTCTGTGTGTGTGTGTGTCTGTGTGTGTTTCTGTGTCTATGCATGTGAATGTGTGTGTGTGTTCCTGTGTTTGCCTCTGTGTGTGTGTGCGTGTGTGTGTGTGTGTGAATGTGTGTGTGTGTGTGTGTGTGTGTGTATGTATGTGTGTGTGTCTGC
>NW_025965816.1:0-4795 GCF_021869965.1 Rhincodon typus | reverse complement strand
AGTGTATGTGTGTCTGTGTGTCTATGTGTGTGTTTCTGTGCCTGTGTCTGTGTGTGTTTTTGTGCATATGTGTGTGTCTGTGAATGTGTCTGTATGTCTGTGTGTGTGTGTTTGTGCGTGTGTGTGCCTATGTGTGTCTGTCTGTGTCTGTGTGTGTCTGTATGTTTGGGTGTGTGTGACTGTGTGCGGGTGTGTGTCTGTGAGTTTATCTCTGTGTGTCTGTGTAAGTGTGTGCATGTCTGTGTCTGCGTGTATGTCTGAGTGTGTGTGCGTGCATGCGTGCGTGCATGTGTCTCTGTGTCTCTGTGTGTGTTTGTTTGTGTGACTGTGTGTGTGTTTGTTTGACTGTGTGTGTGTGTGTGTGTGTATGTGTGTGTTTGTGTCGGTGTGTTTCTGTCGGTGTGTGTGTGTGTCTGTGTGTGTCTGTGCTTATGAGTGTGTCTGTGTCTGTGTGTGTTTGTGTCTGTGTGTGTATGTGTGTGTGTTTGTGCATCTTGTCTGTGTCTGTGTGTCTCTGCGTGTGTGTTTGACTATGTACTTCTATGTGTCTGTGTCTGTGCATGGGTGTGTGTGTCTGTGTATGGGTGTATTTCTGTGAGTGTATCTGTGTTTGTCTGTGTGTGTGTCTATGCATATGTGTGTGTATGTCTGTGTGTGCAGCTGTGCGTGCGTCTGTGTGTGTCTATGTGTGTGTGTCTGTGTGCATGTCTGTGTGTGTGTGTTTCAGTGTCTATGCGTGTATACTTCTGTGTCTGTGTGTGTGTATGTGTGCGTGTGTGTCTGTGTGTTCCTGTGTTTGCCTCTGTGTGTGTGTGTGTGTGTGTGTTCCTGTGTTTGCCTCTGTGTGTGTGTGTCTGTGTGTTCCTGTGTTTGCCTCTGTGTGTGTGTGTGTCTGTGTGTATGTATGTGTGTGTGTGTCTGCTGTGTTTCTGTGTGTGTGTCTGTGTTTGTGTGTGTGTCTGTGTGTGTGTAAGAGTGTGAGCAGTGTCTGCATCTCAATCCCACTTCTGATCTTTCAAGTTCGGCCCCTCTGTGGCCCAGACATGCCAAAGTAAGCCAACCCCAGTTGGAGAGAGGGACATGTCAGCCAGTGTGCTACAGACTGCACTAAGGCGACAGGCATAACTGAGGCTCACGTGAGTTGCCCACGGTCACACATTTGACGTGATGAGGGAGAGCTGGACTCCCTGGAATTGTAACTATCACAATCTCAGTATCTCCATGTATTTTCCTAACTGCTGTTTGCCTCTTAATGACTTTTGTCTTTCTCTCTCTCTCTCTCTCTCCCCACCTTCGCTATCCCTCTTTTTTTTTTCTCTCCGTCTCTTTCACCTTCTCTGTCCCTCTTTATCTTTCTGTCTCTCACACCATGTATGTGTGTATATATATCTTAACAGCATCTCTTTTTATCTTTTTCTCTCTTACCTCATGTTTCTACCTTTTTTGTGTAAAAACCCACTCTCTTTTGCTTTCTTTTTCTTTTTCCTTCTCCTGCTCTTTCCTTCTCACTCTCTCTTTCCTTCCTCTCACTCTCTCTCTCTCTATCTATCTGCTTCTCTCTCTGTCGTTTGTGAGGCCCCTATGTAGAAGGTAGTATTGCCAGAAGACATGTGACAGTGAAGGAGAAACTGGGAGAATGGGACAGAGTCCTTAAAGGAAGCGTGGTGTAGGGATGTGTAGGCGAGTTAAATATGAACATGCTAGTATCATTGATTAATAAAGTAGTTTTATTAGTTGACACATTTGAGTAAATGGATACTTCAGCATATTTTTCAGCTGCTCTCTGAACTTAGTCTGGGTCACTAAATAAGTTGCAGTATTATGAGCCTTACTTCGGTTGTGGGTAAAGTGTTGGAAAGGATTATAAGAGATAGGATTTATAATCATCTAGAAAGGAATAATTTGATTAGGGATAGTCAACACGGTTTTGTGAAGGGTAGGTCGTGCCTCACAAACCTTATTGAGTTCTTCGAGAAGGTGACCAAACAGGTGGATGAGGGTAAAGCGGTTGATGTGGTGTATTTGGATTTCAGTAAAGCGTTTGATAAGGTTCCCCACGGTAGGCTATTGCAGAAAATGCGGAGGCATGGGATTGAGGGTGATTTAGCGGTTTGGATCAGAAATTGGCTAGCTGTAAGAAGACAGAGGGTGGTGGTTGATGGGAAATGTTCATCCTGGAGTTCAGTTACTAGTGGTGTACCTCAAGGATCTGTTTTGGGGCCACTGCTGTTTGTCATTTTTATAAATGACCTGGATGAGGGCATTGAAGGATGGGTTAGTAAATTTGCGGATGACACCAAAGTTGGTGGAGTTGTGGATAGTGCGGAAGGATGTTGCAGGTTACAGAGGAACATAGATAAGCTGCAGAGCTGGGCTGAGAGGTGGCAAATGGAGTTTAATGCGGAAAAGTGTGAGGTGATTCACTTTGGAAGGAATAACAGGAATACAGAGTACTGGGCTAATGGTAAGATTCTTGGTAGTTTGGATGAGCAGAAAGATCTCGGTGTCCATGTGCATAGATCACTGAAAGTTGCCACCCAGGTTGATAGCGTTGTTAAGAAGGCGTACAGTATGTTAGGTTTTATTGGTAGAGGGATTGAGTTTCGGAGCCATGAGGTCATGTTGCAGCTGTACAAAACTCTGGTGCGGCCGCACTTGGAGTATTGCGTACAGTTCTGGTCACCACATTATAGGAAGGATGTGGAAGCATTGGAAAGGGTGCAGAGGAGATTTACCAGGATGTTGCCTGGAATGGAGGGAAGGTCTTATGAGGAAAGGCTGAGGGTCTTGAGGCTGTTTTCGTTAGAGAGAAGAAGGTTAAGAGGTGACTTGATAGAGACATACAAGATGATCAGAGGATTAGATGGGGTGGACAGTGGGAACCTTTTTCCTCGGATGGTGATGGCGAGCACGAGGGGACATAGCTTTAAATTGAGGGGTGATAGATATAGGACAGATGTCAGAGGTAGGTACTTTACTCAGAGAGTAGTAAGGGCGTGGAATGCCCTGCCTGCAAAAATAGTAGACTCGCCCACTTTAAGGGCATTTAAATGGTCATTGGATAAACAATGGATGATAATGGAATAGTTTAGGTTAGATGGGTTTCAGATTAGTTTCACAGGTTGGCACAACATCGAGGGCCGAAAGGCCTGTACTGCGCTGTAATGTTCTATGTTCTATGTTCTATATGTGCAACAGCTCAGGAGTTGCATCATGAATCCCAATTCCATTGCAAACTTATTTAGAATTATGTACCGATGTCCCAGGTGCCACATCTGGATCCAAAGAGAATAAACCATTAACATTGACAACAAGAGGAGGAAATTGGCTGAGATAATGAACAGTAAAATTACAGATTTTCTTCGACACTCCATCTCTGTGTTTCTGGATTTCTCCTTACTGCTTTGAGCTCGGAGTCTCTTGCGGGCTCTGCTGGTCACTAGAATGTTTCTGATGGTGAAAAGATTGAATAACAGAATTAAACCAAACGGGATGCATGGGGTTAGAATATTGTGGAGGAATTCGACTGTCAACCACGCTGGAGAATAATAAATATAGTTTGTGTATTTACAAAACCAAGGTATGTTCTTCAGCTGATACCCATCCGTTAACATAAAATTACAGGTGATGTCCTTTAAACTGCTCAGCAGAGTCCCTATTCCCAGAACCACAGTCGCCGTTTTGTCTGTGCAATATGTACTTTTCATCTTCTGGCAACAAATCGATCAAAAGTAAAAGCAACAGTGAACCAGACAGAACAGTCAGTTGCTGTATAAAGTCGCACAGCGTGGATATTACAGATAGGAATGGAATTCAGAAAATAAAACTTTTCCTCATAAACAATCGGAATGTGTCTCAAAATCGGGTCCAAGGTGACGATCAACAGATCTGCCATTGCCATTGCCATCAGGTAATGAGTCATACACTTGGATACACCACATTTCTCGTTAAACAGGATGACAATTGTCACTATGTTAACTGTGAGGAAGGTAAGTAAATAAATTATAAATCAGAGTAAATGTAAGTATTCTAGTTCAGTTTTAAGAAACTAATAAGATTTTTAAATGTTATGTATCTAGGAATGCATACAAATGACTGTATAAAGTTTCTTTACAATGCTCAGGCCCTCTATCAAATTCTTCAACCCTCTCTGTTTTAGCAGGGAAAAGCCTAGCTTCTCCAGTCTTTCCAGTTAACTTCAGGTCATTCATTTCAATACCAGGATATCACTGCCTGACTTCCTCATGAATGTTCCAACTTGTGAAACACTCGAAGTGCCATGTCCACATGCACCAAGAGTAGAACAACTAAGTTAATAACAGAATGTAACATTTCTGCCGCGCAAGTGCATAGTACAGGCCGTCTTTAAACAAAATAAAATCCAGCAATCTCGCCATCAGGTCCAATGGCAGTACCATCGTTGAACTCTCCAGTACAACATCCTGTGCATCATCATTCATCAGAGATGAACTAAATGAGACACACTTTTGCTCTAAGAACCAGTCAAAAGTTTAGAAGCTTTTATCAAGTTACTCACCTGCTGTCTCCGTAACACCAGTCCATTAATTCTGTGACATCGAGTCAGGAGTGCAATGTTATATATGAAAGTCGAAATGTAGCAGATGCTGGAAATTTGAAATAAACACCAAGAACATTGGCAGAACCCAGCAGGTCTGGCAGCTTCCGTGGAGGGAAGTTGATGTTTCAAGTCCGGTATGACTCTTTTCCATAACTTTTTCATAATTCCGATTCAAAATGCTCACTCTGTATTTGTCTGCACAGACGCTGTTGAGTT
>NW_025965815.1:101993-105000 GCF_021869965.1 Rhincodon typus | reverse complement strand
TTACATATAAATTCTGCGGTGGATACTACCTCTCTCGGTAACCATGATGTGGAGGTGCCAGTGCTGGACTGGGGTGGACAAGGTCAGCAATCACACGGCACCAGGTTATAGTCCAACAGGTTTATTTGAAAGCACAAGCTTTCAGAGCCTTCTTCAGGTGTCAGTGAGAGAGGTAGTATCAAACACAGAATTTCTAAGTAAAAGATCAAATGTTCACACCATTGATGAGGATGTACTAAACAAACCTAAGATGCTGTTAAATATTTAATCAGTTAGAAGGTTTTAATTGATTAATATGTATATGCCAATCCCTGATTTTTTTTCAAGTCACGGTCCTGAGAGAACTAAAAATTTTATCAGTGTAAGGAAGAGGTGACATTTTAGGTCAGACAATCCATGTTAGGTGTGAGACCTCATTTAGAATCTGTGTTTTAGTTTGGAATCAATCATCTCGTAACCTTGAAATTGAGAATAGAGTTCATTTTCTCAGCTTGAGCTCAAGACTCAGCAGTACAATTACGTGACACTGCCAAACAGATGAGCCAATGGAACTCTACCACCTATACGCACACCACGAACAAGAAACTGAAGAAACTTGGCATCACCACCGTCTCCCCGGTACCACAGCTGAAGGCGATACCACCACGGGAAAATCAAACATCAATTTATCTGACCACGCCCTTCAACCTGATGAGATCGATGTTCTCAGCCAAGGACTCAATTTCTGCCCCACCACCAAAATGGACCCCATTGGTCTCCTGGCAGACACAGAGGAATTCATCAGATGACTGAGATTCGGAGAATTCTTCCAAGATGTCAGCAGTGAGCCCAATGAGACCACCAACAGACAGGATCAGTCAACAGAGAGATCCATGGGGGAGCGGGCAAAGAAGAAGTCAAATTGGACCTCTCCAGAGAGCTTTGCCCGGGACTTGAGTGGTATGCTCAAGCCATCAGAGAATGCGTGAACACCAGATTTATCAGCTGCACTGATGAGGTAGTGCAAAATGTCGCCCAGGCACAATGCACCACCATCTGTGCTCTGAAGTCCAATCGCAACATTGTCGTCAGACCAGCAAACAAAGGAGGAGCCATTGTCATACAGAATAGAACAAACTACTGCAAGGAAGTATACCAACAGCTGAACAACCAGGAACACTGCAAACAACTACCTGCTGATCCAACAAAAGAACATACCTGTCAACTGAACAGACCAGTCAAAACTTTTGATCCAGTCCTTCAGAGTACCCTACACGCTCTCATCCGAAGTACTTCTTGCGTAGGGGACTTTTACTGCCTCCCAAAGATACACAAAGCCAACACATCTGGACGTCCCATTGTATAAGGCAATGGGACCCTGTGTGAGAATGTCTCTGGCTATGTCGAGGGATCTTAAAACCTATTGTACAGGGAACCCCTAGCTTCTGTCATGACACTACAGATTTCTTACAGAAACTCAACACCCATGTCCAGTTGTACAATGAACGTTCCTCATAACAATGGACATTTTGGCACTCTACACCAGCATCTCCCACGATGACGGCATTGCCACAACAGCCTCAGTACTCAATACCACCAACTGCCAATTTCCAGACGCCATCCTGCAACTCATTCACTTCATCACCAACCACAACGTCTTCACCTTCGACAGCCAGTTCTTCATCCAGGTGCACAGAACAACCATGGGGACCAGATTTGCTCCCCAATATGCCAACATTTTCATGCTCAGGTTCGAACAAGACTTCTTTGCTGCGCAGAAGCTCCAAGCAACACTGTACACCAGACGCATTGATGACATTTTCTTCCTTTGGACTCATGATGAGGAATCACTAAGACAACTACATAGCAATATCAACAAGTTTCATCCCACAATTAGACACAATTTGACTTACCATGGACTACTCTTTAGAATCAGTGTCATTCTTGTACACAAGCATCTCCATCAGGGACGGACACCTCAGTACATCACTCTAACGCAAGCCTATCGATAGCCTCACAATGCTGCTCTTCTCTAGCTTCCACTTGAAACATATTAAAACAGCCACCCAATATGGACAAGACCTGCGCATACACAGAATCTGTTTGGAGGAATGAGACAGACACTTGAAGGTATTGAAGGACACCTTCGAGGGAACAGGATACAATACTCAACTCATCAATCACCAGTTCCAAAGTGCCACAGCAAAAAACCATAATGACCTCCTCAGAAGACAGACACGGGATATGTCTGATAGGGTGCCCTTCATCGTCCAGTACTTCCTGGGAGTGGAGAAACTATATCACGTTCTTTGCAGCCTTCAACACATTATCGATGATGATGAGCACCCCACCAAGATCTTCCACATGCTTCCATTTCTCACCTTCAAACAACGGCCAAACCTTATACAGACCATTGTTCGCAGCAAATTACCCAGCCTTCAGGACAACATCGACCACAACACGATACAACACTGCTTTGGTAACCTTTACAAGACGTGTCAGATCATCGACATGGACACTACCATCACACTTGGGAACACCACCTACCACATGCACGGTCGATACTCATGTGACTCGGCCAAAGTTGTCTATCTCATATGCTGCAGGCAAGGATGCTCCGAGGTGTGGTGTATTGGCAAAATCATGCAGACGCTACGACAACGGATGAATGTACACCGTGCAACAATTGCCAATCAGGCATGTTCCCTCCCGGTCGGGGAACACTTCAGCAGTAAAAGACATTTGGTCTTGGATCTTCGAGTAAACTTTCTGCACGGTAGACTTCGGGATGCACAACAACTCAAAGCTGATTTAGACTTCGGGATGCACAACAACACAGAGCTGATAGCGAAGTTCGGTACCGATGAGGACGGCTTCAACCAGGACCTTGGGTTCATGGCACACGACAGGTGACCCCACCACACTATACACTCACACCACACACACACACACACACACACACACACAGTCTCTCTCACACACTCCCTCACAAACAAACATGCACATACACTCTCTCTCCCACATGCAA
>NW_025965815.1:100304-101983 GCF_021869965.1 Rhincodon typus | reverse complement strand
CACACATGCATTCTTTCTCTCACACACGCACTGTCTCTCCCTCACACACACAAACAAACACGCAGTCTCTCACCTGCACAGACACTCTCTCTCCCACACGCACACGCATTCTCTCTCTCACGCACACACTGTCTTGCCGTCACACACACACACACACACTCTCACCCCATCACACAAAGACATACACACACTCTCATCCACCCCTCACACACGCACATACTCTCTCCCCATCTCGTGCACACTCACGGTCTCTCTCGCCGCCTTGCACACACTCACACTCTCTCTCCCAAGCTCGAACCCCCCGCCCCGCTCTCTCTCTATCACACAAACATACATATACACACATGCAAATACACACACACCCATGAAACTATGTGGTGAATTTGTATTTGCAGATACATTTTATTTTGTTCAAAAAACACAGAATTTACAAACAGTCAGTCAATATGGCATTTTATAAATTCCTACTTTAGAAATAAGACCAGTCTGACTCCAAACTAAAACAAAAAAAATCCGAAACATGGTCTCACACCTAACATGCATTGTCTGATCTAAAAATGTCACCTCTTCTTTCTGATGAAACCTTTAGTTTATCTCAGGGCCGTGACATTCGGGCATTCACACATACATATTAATCAATTAAAAAGTTCTAACTGACTAAAGATTTAACGGCACATGAGGTTTGTTTAGTATCTTCATCAACGGTGTGAAAGTATAATCTTTTATTCATAAATTCTGCATCTGATACTACCTCTGTCAGTAACGCCTGAAAAAGAGTAAAGACTCCGAAAGCTGATGTTTTCAAATAAACCTGCTGGAGGAAAACCTGGCATTGGGTGATTTCTGACTGTGTTCAACCTGTTCAAACATTTCTAACGCCGGCGCTTCCACATCTTGATGTAAAGAAGCAGTGGCTGAAGCAATAGGTATGTGCGTAGGGAAAAAATGGTGAATGATGTGAGGGAACATTGAATGAAAGAAGAGCGTAAAGTCATGAAAGAATTAGCAAGAAATGTGCTGGAAAAATCAAAACTGGAGGTGGGAGCGAGCAATGTGCGAAAATTTGGAGAGATTTTCGCCAGAATCACCAACAGCTGAAAGAGCTCAGTTGTGAGAGCATGAACATACTCAGACTTAAGATCCAAAGGACCAAAGTTGAAAGTGAATGGAGCACAGACAGCTAAGAGCATGTTTTGGAATTAGTTGACGACTGGGGGGACGAGTTGCTTGTTATGCTTTGATTGGTGACGAGTGCGCAACAGTCCTTGTGCTAAACAGAAGCAGCCCGCATCAGAAATGATTGTGCAGAATGAAGTGTGGAAAAGGAATAATAAAGAGAGTAGATGGTGTAAAGAGGCAGTGGCTGAAGCAACATGTGTTGCGTGGGTGTGCGTGTGTGTGTTGAGACAAGAATCTGAATGATATGAGGGAGTTTTGAATGAAAAGGGCAACGTCTTGAAGAAATTTGCTCCAAATATATAGGGCAGATGCCAAGGGACTGAGGGAGCGAGCAAAGTGCTAGACTTGCTGGCTTCTTTTGCCGGGCAGCTTGCCAGCCGAAATAGCTCAGTTGGGAGAGCGTTAGACTGAAGATCTAAAGGTCCCTGGTTCAATCCCGGGTTTCGGCACAATACGAGCTCGCTGAGCGGGTCAGCCTTTGTTTAGCTGTGATGGAGGAG
>NW_025965815.1:0-304 GCF_021869965.1 Rhincodon typus | reverse complement strand
CCTCTGATGCTGCCTGGCCTGCTGTGTTCATCCAGCTCTACGCCTTGTTATCTTGTTTATAGTATATGCCTTGGCTAATGAAAGAAAGAATCCCATATCCTTCTTAATCACCTTCTCCACTCCAGAATCAAACACAGAGAATGCTGTGGAGAAACAGAGTTCAGGTTTTGACTCTTGAATGACTCTTCTACAGACGTGTTCTTTAACTTTTCTATGTATTTATTTCAGATTTCCAGCTTCTGCAGCATTTGCTTTTATTCTGTACTCGACATGTGGCCACACCAGTGCTTATTATCACCTCATA
>NW_025965814.1:101347-105000 GCF_021869965.1 Rhincodon typus | reverse complement strand
GGTTGGGCTGTGAGGACAGTTTGATTGAAATTAGCCTCGATTCTCTCGGGCTTACCAAGTGTGAGGTGATCTCACTGAAATATATCACATTCTTAGTGGGCTTGAAACAATAGATTCTAAGTTGTTTTATTGTTTTACGATTATAGCCTTGTAATTGGAGAATTTATGAATACATTGAGTTTCATTTGTAACATAATGGTATAAATATATGTACTGCCATTCGTATCTTGTAAGTATGTGGGTTCTTTAGGACTTAATGTAGTCCAGTGTGTGTGAAGGGAAATGCTTCTGGCCTACCGAAAAGAGTCTTGTCGAGCAAACAAAATGTATTTTATTTCATCTCTGCAACTGTTTGCAGGTTATTGGAATAGGGTCTACATTTCTACAAAGACTATGGGGAAGAGTTAGTTTTAGGTCTGTCTTCCATAAGATCGTTCAGTACTCTCCCACCAAATGCTCATGACATCATCAAAGTGTGTGGCGCTTATTGGATTTCATCAAGTATTAACCCTTTCAGATCCTTCCAAACCTATGTACTTCAGTATCCAGTGCATTGAGTTTAGCATTTTGCTGTTCTAGCCTTAAGTCATGCTCCTAGATAACATAATATTGATTGATATAGTCAATGTCTGATCGTAGACATTATCGGAATACAGTAAGGCTTACTTGAAGAGATAACTTGTGCAGAATCAACTTTTGTAAATGATTGGCCTTGAAAGAACTGGGTTCACGCAAAAATGTCCAGAACAGTCAGGAATAGCAAATAGTAAAGTATCTGTTTTACAGTATCAAATTTAACAGTCAGGAAATCTGCTTTGTGCCAAACCCAGTTACTGCTTGCAAAACATTGTAATGTGGCTGCAAAAATGAACTTAAAGCATTAAGTTCGCATACCACTGGTGATAAGAGTTTCATTGTTCATTTTGTTGTCATTGCCTCTTCTTCCCCATTAGCTTGTTCCAGCCTTCTCATAGTAAGTGCAGTCCTTCCTGATTTGTCCGGGAAAAGATCATTGTGTCAGGCAGGAGATTAAAATCACTTAAGCATCAGGTAGGGACTTAACTGCCAAAAAGAAAATTTAGACCATCAGTATTTAAAATATCTTTTCAAAAAATACTTAAGATTTTGCTTTTAGCTTTTGAGCAGGAATAACGATTATTAAGAATGTTGTCATGCATTTAATAAACATAAAATTCTTTCTTTAATCCTGCTTTTATTGTCCATTATGGTTGCTGCCTAGTTATAGCCAATAATGATGGTGTAAAATGATTCTGATTGCTTTTATCCGCTGTCTCACATGAGAGTGGGACACAAATTTACTAATCTGTGGGATGTCTATCTGTTTCTAGAATCTTGAAAATGTTTTCCTTTTAGAATTTGTTTCTTGGATATCTCACTGGGGAATCAATGGCATCTGATATCTGGCAAAAACTTAAGTCTTCATCAAAATTAACTGCAGATATTTGTTGAAATATTAGCTGTCTATTTGAACTTTTTCTCCTCAACTTCGTGGCCCTGACCAAAACTTGCTTATGAAAAGAAAATTTAATGCATGCAACTAGCAGACTGGATCTTGGTGCGAGGGGGATTTTTAACCCACCCTGATCCTGTTGCCTGCAACTAGGGATCTCATCAAGAGCCACAGAAACCAGCCAATGGGATCCTTGTTTAAATGCATAGGCTGGCTCTTGATGATGTTATTGGAACCAGGAAACCATATTAACCCTTGGCCTATACAAGGAAGCCATGAGGATTTCACTGCCAAAGCCAATTCTGTTAAGGAATTGAGACAGAATTTTTTGTTGTTTCCATGTAAGCAGAAAGAGAAGGAGAACTGTAGACTTCTAACCATGGCTTCCCTCCCATTCTCAAGTCTACATTTATTCTCCAAAGTACCATAAGCCTGGCCTCCACAACACCACTGCTACCACAAGCACTTCTGTATATTCTGGAGACTCCTGCTGCCTCAACTCCCACTTTCTTGCCTCTTCTTCACCAGCTCCTATTTCCTGTTGAATGGTGAAGCACCTAAAATTGCTTTATCCTTCTGGCCAACTTTCTTGGATTATCCCAAAGTCTCCAGAAACTGAAAATTGACCTCATAGACATTTCTGCATGCAATCTTGGGGAAAGAAAAAATGTCATTTGGACATAAGAAAATTTCTTTTAACCAACTCTGGTCATGAGATCTAAAAAACAGAATTTGGAAAATCTTTGACTGAAGATGGGAACCATCCATTTAGACAATGAAATGCCTATTAATTTCTCCACTAGGAAGATGACATACTACAAGAATGGATGTGTTGGCAAAGCAGTTGTAAAGGCTGTGGTGTGAAATACAGGAGATCATGAGAAGAAACATCCAGGGAAATATGTCCCTGTAAAGAATTTTAATCAGTACCAATACTATAGGGATTTCAGTACTTGACAAATAAAAGGACCTTTCCAGTTTTGGGGAATGTGGTTTTATGTTCATTGACATTTACTTACCAGTCCCATATCTGGAATAATAAACAGACGTAGGCATTTTGTGAGTAAGCCTGTTACAAGATTGTTCAATAGGCCGACTTATTACAGAAACTCAGCAACTATTGTTAGAGGAAAGCACAGCTACACTCCCTGATATGACATGCTTAAACCTAGGTTGATAGTGGCTGCTAGTCACATGTGCCATATCCTGCTTGCTTGTTCATTGTCGTGTCCCCTCTTAAAGTAAAATGATATTGGGAAAGTGTCCTTCACCTTTCAGAGTAAAAATCACAGAGTGTCAATTCTTACCAGCTCCAGAACTGATAATTGTCTGAGAGATTTTATTTGCTCACTAGCTGATTTTCAATCATCAATGTCATTCTCAAACTCTTGCAGCAAGGGAAGAATATAAGTGATTGGGATCTTTCCATTCTGGAGGACAATAGAGCCACAAAGTCATACAGCATGTAAATAGACCTTTTGTTTCAACTCATTTATGCAAACCAGATATCCTAAATTGAACTAGTCATGCAGTGGTAGTAAGAACTGCCAATGCTGGAGTCAAAGATAACAAGGTGTGGAGCTGGAGGAACACAGCAGGCCAGGCAGCATCAGAGGAGCAGGAAAGCTGATGTTCCGGGTCGGAACCCTTCTTCAGAAAAAAAAACGTCAGCTTTCCTGCTTCTCTGATGCTGCCTAACCTGCTGTGTTTCTCCAGCTCCACACTGAACTAGTCACATTTGCCTGCATTTGGCTCGTATCCCTTAAATCTTTTCTGTACATTTACCTGTCCAATGACTGTTATATGTTGTAATTGTACTCGCTTCTGCCACTTCCTCTGGCAGTTTATTCCATATTTCATGGCAGATGGTGGAATTTGAATTCAGTAAAAATATCTGGAATTAAGGATCTAATGATGACCATGAACTCATTTGTCAATTGTTGGAAAAACCCATCTGGTTAACTAATGTCCTTTAGGGAAGAAAACTGCCATCCTTACCTGGTCTGGCCTACATGTGACTATAGACCCATAGTAATGTGATTGACTCTAAACTGCCATGTGGGCAATAAACGCTGCCTGGTCAGAGATGCCCTCATCCCATGAATGAATAAAGAAAAAAAATCCTTGACTTTAGTGATAACAAGGTGTAGAGCTGGATGAACACAGCAGGCCAAGCAGCATC
>NW_025965814.1:0-1347 GCF_021869965.1 Rhincodon typus | reverse complement strand
ACAGCAGGGTAAATACCTGAGGAGTGGGGTCAGTCAGTGTGAACCTGGGGGTAAAGAGCAGGGTAAATACCTGAGGAGTGGGGTCAGTCAGGGCGAACCTGGGGATGAACAGCAGGGTGAATACCTGAGGAGTGGGGTCAGTCAGGGTGAACCTGGGGGTGAACAATAGGATAAATACCTGAGGAGCAGAGTCAGTCTCAGCAGGTCGAATGGGCTTCTCCTATGCTGTTCTTTGATCAAAAATATTTAGTAAACTTAAAGTAAACTGGGGCAAAGCAGTCCACATGATCTGTATCCCATCCACTATTTTAATTGTTTACTCCTCCACCATCAGAACACAGCAGTAATTCTGTGTGCAGTCTACAAGATGCATTCCAACAATACACCAAAATTCTTTTGATTTTGTCTTCCAAACGTACAACCTCTGTCACCGCATAAGATAAAAGTAAAGGACACATAGAGTCACCATTACCTGCAAGTTTCACTTTAAGCTACATGGCTGACTTGGAACTATATCACCATTCCTTCACTGTCGCTGGGTCAAAATCCTGGAACTCCTGACCTAATAACACTGTGGGTGGATCCACAGCAACTCAAGGAGGTGACTCACTGCCATCTTCTCAAGGACAACTGGGAATGAGCAACAAACACTGGTCTTGTCCATTCCATGTTCAATTTTTTTTTTCATGCCACAAGCTCATTATCTATAGAAAAACTGCATGCTTAAGAAATCACGTGAGAGACCAAGAAATCGTATGTGATGAGCCTGGAGTGATTAATTATCTCAGTATTAAATTAGAGATGTTTAGCGTTTCTCATGCAAGAGAAACTGATGCTGAGACTGTTCAATATATGTATTTAAAATAATTCAGATTAAAACTACAGATAAAGCATGTGCAAGATTCTGAAACAACAAACCTTCCGACATTAAGTATTAGGAGGGATTAAATGAAAGCTATCCATAGAAATTAAAATGAGAGATGAGAGCATGAACCTATGTGGAAGTATTTTCAACAAAATAAGTAGTTTGGTTGCAAATACCATATTCGGCAAAGAAAATCTGTCTACTCACAGAAGAAGGTAATTCCATTTGTTCCAATGCAACCATTTTGGGTCTTGTTAGACGTGAAAGCCACATGGTATCGGAAGAATCAAACCACAGAAAGCTATTACTATGAAAGATTGTGCTATTGTAGAAATGTCACTGGATTATTAATTGACAGACCCAAACTAATCCTCTGTGGTGACTGTGACAGCTACCATTAACTGTTATAAAAATCCATCACTAATGCCTTTTAGGGAAGGAATCTGCCATCCTTACATGACATGGTCTACATATGACTGCAG
>NW_025965813.1:101071-105000 GCF_021869965.1 Rhincodon typus | reverse complement strand
TTTCAAATTTAATTTTTACTCCTCTGATTTTTTAATATATATCTCAAGATGTAGGCCAGCAGTAGGCTGCAGTCACATTTTGCATCACTATTTAAAGGTCACATTGCATTGTTCCGACACAGTAAAGACAGCGATCTTATTTCCAAATTGATGTTCTGAGTCTGTCAGAATTTTTTGGTGCAGATAGTTGATCCTTTCGACTTCTCGATGCTCGAAGAAGGCTGCCGAAATTTTTCTTTGTACACGCAAAGCGTAGGCTTCCAAGAACACTGTTACATAAGCAACAGCGTAGAGCAGGCAGGCAATATAGATGACCTTGATGTTAGGGGGAGATGGCTGGAACATGCAAGCATCAGAAACAAAGATGAAATTCCAGGGAAAATTTGCCGTTCGACTTATTATAGAATTGGAGAAAACTGGTTGAATCACCATATCTACCTGAAAAAGACCAATTCATTTTTAAAATTCTGCCTCGTTACAGAAAAATATAAAAGTAGAAAGAAAATTTTAAAGACATGTTTATCCCAAGCTACTAATATTATGGCATTTTACAATCAATTGTGGTATTAAAATCATATCTGTATAACAATAGAGAAGGAATAATTATTTTTGGGTTTAACTGTAATTCTGTAAATCCTGAATCTGCAGACGTAATTTGAATAACATATATTGTAGGCAGTGTGGCTTCCTTGAAGATATGCACCATCCTCATTTCAAAACTGTTTGTAACATCATCCTATTTGGTAATAACATAGACCAGACTTCCCACAAACACCTGATAAATTCCTGACAGCTAAATATGTTTCATGTTGCTGAGTGCTGAGCCATACATCCTAAAATTAGCTGTAAAGGACTTTAATATGAAAGGAGGAGACTTAATTCTTGTTTTAAGACCCTGAGAAAGGTGGAGTACCTAGGAATGGATCTGACATTGGCAGTGATCTGCTTGGTTCGCTGCCCCAGAAGAGCTGAGCATAAGTCACTTCCCAAACAAAAATGTGGAACCAGAAGGAAGATGATTGTTCATCTGAACCACAATCAGCATAGCTTCCACAACTAACCTCAATCCCAGCTAGCCACAATACATCTGGTAAACCATCTGCATCTCTTGGATACATTACAACTGTCACTCACTCCCAGCTCATTGAATCATAGAATGAGGCCATTCATTCCATCATGCCAGTGGCTATCCTTTATAGTTGTGTGGATAATCAGCAGTCTAGGGGTATACCTTTGAGTCCCTGAATTTTCATACTTTAAAACACTCTTATGAAGTATATATGAAAATAATTAGAAGTCTGTCTATAGCCTCCATGTCTTTGCTATTCAGCAGCTTGTTTGAGCAAGGGTTAGGGGAGAACCAGTAGTCAAGTTTTGAAATGAATCACTTGTTTTCTTGGGCAATTTTGCTTCTTCATAATTGTACATATGAAACCAATGGATTCATGTGACAACTGTCAGATCTTGTATTAAACAACTACTTGTTGCCAGTAACTCCCAGTCATTAAAAGTTTTATTCTATACTATTATTTATTACTTCTTTGAAGTTACCCCTGTATTGGTCCATAACAAATCCCTTTCATCTTACATTACAGCAGCAATTCCAGACAGCTCCTTTCTAAGTTGCAGTCCCAAACTCAGAGGGAGCTTACTGAGAGATGAAAAGTTTGATTTTACAAATGGTCGTAGCTGTTTGAAATAGTCAACATATTTTCTTATGCGGATAGTGTCAGAATGATCAGGGGAGGGATAGGCAAAGAATCGAAGGGGGAGACAGAGAAGTAGAAGTGCATCAACACACCCTTTGTGCGCAATCTTCTTCACATTATCAATCCAAAAGGGTACCTCACATCCCCAAAGGCTGTCTGCTATGTCCACCACTAGAAAGGATCCCTGACCTCCACCCTTAAAGGATACCTGGACCATGACCCCACCCCAATGTGTCCTGGGACCATGTGCACAGGGGTAATTTAGCTGTGCAAAGGGGCACCCTGGGTTATCCAAAAGAAACATACTGAGAAGAGAGTTGCTGTAGCCTGGTCTCCACACTCTAGGTTCCTCCACACTCTACGTTCCAGAAATGCAGTATTCCAGAACTGATTTCATTCAAATAGGCAGCAGCCTCCATGAACTGAGTGTGCATGAACTCACAGTCCACCCCCTGCAATTTCATCCCAGTGAAAGTGTGAAATGTAGGTTTGGGACTTTGGATTTCAACCTAATTCTGCCATGTGTAGAGGATCTCCAGCAATGTTGAAAATCTGAACTTGTGCCTCTGACTTAATATTTTCCCGTGTTATAAAACTCTTGGTTCCTATAAAAGGGAATTTCCACAGCATGGTAAAGTCTGCTACAAGTGGAATCTCTCTCATCAATATAACAAAGACAATCCTAGCAACGCAGTATAAATTAAGATCTGTGTTTATTCTGCATCTTTCACAATCATCAGCGGTCTCAAAGTGTTTTAGGTAATGGCACAATACAGAACATCAACTTTACTGATAGGACCATGGCTAGCAAGAATTTCAAAAGAAAATGATTGAGCCCATTTTTGAGATGAATTATAATGAAATACCACTCTGTGGTCTGGCCAGTTTTGATTCCTCAGCCATCCTTACCAATCTGCTGGCTGCAGATGCATTGGTCAGAGTGACCACCGAGCAGTCCTTGTGGAGACAAAGTCCCACCTTCAGATTAAGAATACCCTCCATCGTGTTGCATGGCACTATCACTGTGCTAAATGATACAGAAGACTGAGCATCCGTGAGCCATCAGCAGTAGAATTATACACCAGCACAATCTGCAACCTCTTGCCAGGCATATGCCTTAGTCTATCTTTATCATCAAGCCAGGAGATCAACCGTGGTTCAATGACCTTCTCTCCATCATAAGGTGAGAAGTTGGGCTGTTTGCCGATGATTGCACAATATTTGCTACCATTCTTAACTCCTCACGTATTGAAGCAGTCCATGTTCAAATGCAACATGTTACAGACAATATCCAGGCTTAGGGTGACAAGTGGCAAACAACACTCACTCCACACAAATGCCAGGCAATGACCATCTCGCATAAGAGTCAATCTAATCATTGCACATTGACGTTCAATGGTGTTACCATCACCGAAGTCTTCACTATCAACTTCCCACATGTTACCATTGACCAGAAACTCAACTGGACTCACCAGGGAGAGTCCAGAACTAGAGGGCATAGGCTTAAGGTGACAGGGGAAAGATTTAAAAGGGACCTAAAGGGCAACATTTTCATGCAGACGTTGGTGAGCATATGGAATGAGCTGCTAGAGGAAGTGTTGAACGCTGGTGCAATTATAACATTTAAAAGGCATCTGGATGTGTATATGAATAGGAAGGGTTTAGAGGGAGATGGGCCACGTGCTGGCAAATGGGACTTGATTAATTTAGGTTATCTGTTTGGCATGGATGAATTGAATAGAAGGGTCTGTTTCTGTGTTGTACATCTTAATGAGTCTGTGACTGTATGGCATAACACAATGGCTACAAGAGCAGTTCGGAAGCAAGGTATTTGCAATGATTAACTGGCCGCCTGATTGTCCAAAGCCTGTCTACCATCTACAAGGCACAAGTCAGGAGTATGGTAGAATAATCCCCATTTGCCTGAATAAGTGCTGCTCCAAAAACAGTCACGAAGTTTGACACCAATGAGGACAAAGCAGCCCGCTTGATTGCACCACATCCCCTCTCTCACCGACACTCAGTAGCAGCAGTGTGTACTATCTGCAAGATGCACTGCAGAAATTCACCAAAGATCCTCAGACAGCACCTTCCAAACCCACGACCACTTCCAACTAAAATGATAAGAGCACCAGACACATGGGAACACCACCACCTGAAAGTTCCCCTCTAAATCACTCACTATCCTGGCTTGGAAATATATCGCTCAACCTTCACTGT
>NW_025965813.1:0-1071 GCF_021869965.1 Rhincodon typus | reverse complement strand
TGTGAATGACCAGGTGGGGCACAGCAATAGGAAATGGAGAACGAATAGGAAACAACTTTCACTAAGCCAAAGTCTGTATCTGTAAAATCATGTGCTAAAAAAGATATAGCCTAATTTTCCTTTGTCTTTGGATGAGTAAGGCTCAACAGATTAGACACTGGAGCGTAGCAATCCAGTGACGTGGGTTCAAATCCAATTAGGGCAAATAGTGACATTTGAATTCAATTAGGAAAGCGATGTCTGGAATGAAAAGCTAGTTTATTGATGGCCATGAGTTGATTGCTGTCAAAACCCATTTTATTCACTAATGTCCTTTAGGGAAGGAAATCTGGCATCTTCTCCTGGTCTGTCCTAGCTGTGATTTCAGACCCACATTAATGGGGTTGACTCTTAACTGCGCTCTGAAATGGCCTGGAGAGCCAGTCAGTTCAAGGGCAGCTGGGGATGGGCAACAAATGCTAGCCTTGCCAACCATGCCCACATCCCATACAAGTATTAAGAGAATTCAATTTGTTTTTGCTTGTGAACACAAATAGTTTAGAGAAAGAATGTTGTTTATGAGTGTGACCAGTAGAAGCCGGGTCACACTGATGGTGGGAAGAGTCTTCGAAATGAAACAGTGGAAAGGGGCATCGGCCATCAGTTTCCCATCAGATTGAATCAATCTACTGCGTTCAGATAATACAGCTGGAAGATTGTTCCTCCCCGGCTGGTGTCATTTTTCAACGCCTCGGCCCAATCAGGAAACGTTGAGAACTTGAAGATGAGGCTGCCCCATGTGTTGATGGCAACGTTAATTAAGATGATCCCCACGATATTCATCAGCAATCCCGTTTTCATCTGACAAGACAAAACCAGCTTTAGGTTCCTTTCACCTCTGCAGGGTGTCCAGAGCTCAGGGCACAAAGATTCCTAAATCATTGCTCATGACTTCCCATGGTAATAAATGCACAACCACTGAGGAGCTTTGCCTGCTGAATACCTGGATCTGTAAAATTATCCCTGAAATTTTTCTTTCGCTTTTGAAGGTTAATTATTATGCTGAGTTCTTAATCCACCACAACATTATAG
>NW_025965812.1:101141-105000 GCF_021869965.1 Rhincodon typus | reverse complement strand
AGTGTGAACTCTAGCAGATCTGCGAGAAACAGTATCACTGTGGTACTGGTAAGACTACTTTGGAGATGCAATGAAGTGACAGATATTGATTGCACATGAGGCATCTGATGGAGATGCCTAATGCCCGTCTTGGTTGTGAACACCGTCTGTACTGGCAACTCACAATGCTAACTCAGAGCATAGGAGCATGAGACATTGTGTAGGCAGGAGCATATACCCTGGCAGAATGCAGAATATCATTCATCCTCTTTAGGGCTCTGGAGGGCCAACATCTCTTGAGCCACTACAAGCACTGACCTCCGTCTCCACCTCTGTGCAGGCTGCCTTCATCAGGCAGTGGCCTCTTGTTCTCTCCTGGACAGATTTTAAGAGGACCTGTAAGGAGGAATTGCTAAAGAGTGGTGATGCTATTTACCTAGTCTCTGACATTTCCAGGGGTAGAAGGGGATAATGACTAGAAGTTGAATGATAGTTCAGAGCTCAGAATAATGAATCTCACATGAAAACCCACTCATGAGTAGAAGTCCCTCCTGCTTTACCGCTCGCATCTTACTCTAAATCTAAAAAGAACAAAAATGTACCCAAGAAGTGCAGTCAAAATTCTGCTCTTGAGGAACTCAGTCATATGACAAGCTTCCAGAACACATTCAGCTGAGATTTTACTGCATAGGGCTGTGGAAGCTGGGTCATTAAATATATTCAATGCTGGAGTAGGCTGTTTTATTAAATCAGTAAGGGAATAAAGGGTTAAGGGGAAAAGGCAGGGAAGTAGAGTTGGGGATTATCAGATCTCACGGAATGATGGAGCACACCCAATGGGGTGAAATAAGCTACTTCTGCTCCTACATCTTTTGAACTACGGTTCTCTTTTTGGGACAGAGATGAGGAGATTATTTTTCTTTCAAAGGGTTTTGTGCCTTTGAAACTCTGCTTCAGAAGGTGATGGAGGCAGCGTCATTGAATATTTTAAAGATGCAAGTAGATAGAATTTTGTTAGGGAAAGAAATCAATGTTAACAGGAATAGGTAGGAATGTCAAATTCTAAACAGGAACAGATCAGTTATAATCTAACTGGATGGCAGAGTAGATCAAGAAGCCAAAAGTCTTATTCTACTCCTTAGTTTCATAGATTCATAAATGTTTACAGCACAGAAGGTCCATTATGTCTGTTCTGGTCAATAAAGATCTGACTATGTCAATACAGTGTGGAGCTGTAGGAACACAGCAGGGGAGGCAGCATCAGAGGAGCAGAAGAGTCAATGTTTCGGGTCAGGACCCTTCATCAGGACTGGGGAGGGGGAAGGGAGCTGGGAAATAAATAGAGGGAGGAAGGTTGGAGCTAGGGGAAGGTATGTGGAATGGCGATAGGTGGATGCAGGTTGGGGTGGTGGGGATTGGTCTGTGGGAAGAGTGGGCCGGATAGGTGAGAAAGAAGATGGACAGGTTGTCTCAGGTCAAGGAGGCGGGGATGAGAGAGAGGGTTGGAAATGGGATGAGGAGATTTGGAAACTGGTGAATCCTATGTTCAGACCATTGGGCTGTAGGCTCCCGAGGCGAAATATGAAATGCTCCTCCTCCAGTTTGTGTGTGGTGTTATTGTGGCATTGGAGGAGGCCCAGGACAGACCTGTCACCCAGGGAGTGGGAGGGGAGTTAAAATGGTTGGTAATCGGAAGGTGCTGTCGATTAAAGTGTACAGAGCACAAATGCTCCGCGAATTGGCCATCGAGTCTGCACTTGGTCACACTGCTATAAAGGAGGCCACATCGAGAGCAATACATACAGTAGACCAGGTTGGAGGATGTACAGGTGAACCCCTGTCGGATATGGAAAGGTTTTCTTTGGGCCTGGGATGGGGGTGAGGGGGGAAGTGTAGGGGCAGGTGTAGCACTTCCTGCAGTTGCAGGGAAAGGTGCTGCCTGTGATGGGTTTGGTGGGGAGTGTGGAGCTGACGAGGGAGTCACAGAGTGAGTGGTCCCTACGAAGGCAGACAGGGGTGGGGAGGGAAATATATCTTTGGTTGTGGGGTTGGTTTGTAGGTGGTGGAAGTGGCAGAGAATGATAAGTTGAATACAGAGTTTGGTGGGGTGATATGTGAGGACAAGGGGGACTCTGTCTTTATTTTTGTTGGGGGGGGAGAGGGTTTGAGGGCAGAATTGCGGGAAATGCAAGAGATGCGGTTGAGGGCATTTTTGATCACCGGAGGGGAGAAGTGGTGGTCCTTGAAATAGGAGGACAATGGAGTGTTCGGGAGTGGAACGCCCTATTTTGGGAGCAGATGCAGCAGAGGCAGAGGAATTGGGAGAGTGGGATCGTATTCTTGCAGGAGGGTGGGTGAGAGGAGGTGTAGTCCAGGTAGCTTTGGGAGTCGGTGAGTTTGAAATAGATGTTGGTGCTGAGACAGTAACCAGTTATGGAGATCGAGAGATCCAGGAAGAGGATGGAGGTATCAGACATTGTCAGGTGAATTTGAGGTTGGGATGAAAGGTGTTCATAAAGTTGATGAACTGTTCAAGCTCCTCATGTTTGCACGAAGCAGCACCGATACAGTCATCAACCTAACGGATGAAGAGGTGATGGATGGTGCCGGTGTAATAGTGGAAAAGGAACTGTTCCACATATCCTACAAAGAGGCAGGCATAGCTTGGATCCATATGGGTGCCTGTAGCTGCCCCTTTTGTTTGTAGGAAGTGGGAGGAGTTAAAGGAGAAGTTGTTAAGGGTAAGGATGAGTTCGGATGTCGGTAGAGGGGGACTGGTTGGGACTGCGGGAGAGGAAGAAACAGACGGCTTTTAGGTCATCTGTGTGAGGGATACAAGTGTACAGGGATTGGATTTCCATGGTAGCAAGGGAATTGAAAGTCTTGGAGGAGGTGGCGGGCATGGGTAGTATCCAGAAAATAGGTGGGGAGTACCTGGACAGAGTCAAGGTAAGTGGAGATGAGTTCTGTGGGGCAGGAGCAGGCAGAGACAATGGGTCAGCTGGGGAAGTTAGGTTTGTGGATTTTGGGAAAAGGATAGATATGGGCGGTGTGGGATTGGGGAATAATGAGGTTGGAGACTGTGGGAGAGAGGTCACCTGAGGTGATGAGTTTATGAATGGTCTGAGAGACGATGGTTCAGTGATCAGGAGTGGGGTCATAATCACGGGGGTGGTTGGAGGAGGTGTGAGAGAGTTGGCACCGAGCGTCCACAATGTAGAGGTCAATATGCCATATCACTACCACACCCCTACCTTATCTAAGGGTTTGATAGTGAGGTTAGGGTTGGAGCGGAGGGCTGCACGTTCTGTGGGGGAGAGGCTGGAGTGAGTGAGAGGGGTGGAGAGGTGGAGGCGATCGATGTCGCGACGGCAGTTGGAGATGAAGAGGTTGAGGGAGGGTAGGACGCTGTGGGGTGGTGTCCAGGAGGAAGGGGTGTGTTGGAGGTGGGAGAAGGGGTCTGTAGAGGGGGGCCGGGTTAGACTCCTGGTTAAATAAATAGGCACGGAGGCGGAATTAAGTGGAAAAAGATTTCAACATCCAGACATGTATGGAATTTGTTGCTGGAAAAGCTCAGCAGGTCTGGCAGCATCTGTGGAGGAGAAAACAGAGTTAACGTTTCGGGTCCAGTGACCGTTCCTCAGAACTGATGGGGGCAGGGAAAACGTCAGTTTATATGCAGAAAATAGGGAGGTGGGTGCGGTAGGG
This sequence comes from Rhincodon typus, assembly GCF_021869965.1. Taxonomy (NCBI): domain Eukaryota; kingdom Metazoa; phylum Chordata; class Chondrichthyes; order Orectolobiformes; family Rhincodontidae; genus Rhincodon; species Rhincodon typus. The sequence continues at coordinate 101,313 of NW_025965812.1, read as the reverse complement.
AGTAAACGATATGATAGAGCCCAAAGAGAGAGAAAGACAGTTGGACAGACAGAGGAATTGCTAATGATCAGGCTGGGAGGGTGAACAGTTGTTAATGTAGACTGTTAGTGACTAACAACAGGGGGTGTGTAGTGGCAGGCTATGTGGTAACAAGGCCTGGTGTGTGGGGTGT
>NW_025965812.1:0-1141 GCF_021869965.1 Rhincodon typus | reverse complement strand
TGGAATTAATGGATACTGGGGACAAACTTCACTGGTTGGAGTCATACCTGGCACATTGAAAGAAGGTTCTGGTTGTTGGAGCTTAGTCACCTCAGCTCCAGGATGTCTCTGCAGGGGTTCCTCAGGGTAGTGTCTTTGGCCCAACTAACTTCAGCTGCTTCACCAATGATGTTAATTCTACCTTAGGGTCACAAGGGGGACGTTTGCTGATGATTGCACAATGTTCAGCACCATTGACAAAGCCTCAGTTATTGAAGCCAGCCATGTTCAACTGCAACAAGACCTGGTCAATATCCAGGCTTGGGCTGAAAAGTGGCAAGTAAGATTCACACCACGTGAATGCCAGGCAATGACTATCTCCAATAAGTGACAATGTAACCACCATCCTTTGATATTCAATGGTGTTACAAACACTGAATTGCCCAGTATCAACATCCTCAGGGTTACTATTGACCAGAAATGGAACTAGACTCACTGTATAAATTCAGTGGCTACAAGAACAGGTCAGAAGCCAGAAACATTGTAGTGAGTAACACACTTCCTCGCTCCTCAAAGCCTGTCCACTATTTACAAGGCAAAAGTTAGGAGTATGATGGAATGTTGTCCATTTGTCTAGATGATTACGGATTCAACAACACTCAAATGTTTGACACCATCCAGGACAAAGCAACCTGCTTGATTGGCAATAAGTCCACAAACATTTAGTCATTCCATCACTGACACTCTATAGCAGCAGTGTGTACTATCTACAAGATGCACTGCAGAAATTCACCAAAGATCCTTAGTCAGCACATTCCAAACGCATGATCACTTCTATCTAGAAGGGCAAAGACAGCAGATACATGGGAAGGATACCATGTGCAAGATCCTTGCCAAGCCATTCACCATCCTGATTTGGAAATGTATTGTCGTTCCTTCACTGTCACTGGGTCAAAATCCTGGAATTCCCTCCCTAAGGGCAATGGGTGTAAACGTACAGCACGTGAACTGCAGTGGTTCAAGAAGGCAGCTTACCACCTTCGTCTTTACCAAACTGACAATTCATGAATGAATCTGTTTGGGAATTTACTTGGTTAAAAAATGTTTGGTAACAACCATTTCAATGCAGTCGTTGATCACTAAAGTGTGCTCTGTTAATTTT
>NW_025965811.1:102933-105000 GCF_021869965.1 Rhincodon typus | reverse complement strand
CATGTTGTTTGAAATCAAATTTAATGTCAAATTTCAGAAATTACAGCAAATAGTCACATTGAATTGTCCTGCAGTAGACTAATTTGAGTTCTTCAGAAAATTTTATTTGGTAAATTTTTAAGCTGTTTGTATTTGGCTGTTGGATACAAAATGTTCTGGACATTTTATGTATTGGTTTGATCGTAGTTGAGAAAAATGCTACGAGCACAATTGTCATGTGCAGTATTCAGTTGTTATTTTTATGAGTAACAACATGCTTTGAATTCTAGGCAAATTAACATCTCTGTGAATCTAAAAAATACCAAGAGAGTTGTTGAACATGAAAAATACCAACTTTGTTCACAAACAATTTGAACGATTTGTCACATATTGAAATATAAATTGTGATCAGTTTTGTGATTCCTTTCTTTGAATTGGTTCAGGTGGATTACAGCGGTGGATTTGAACCTTTCAATACTCTTCGATTTAGCCAGAAATTTGTAGAACGAGTTGCCAACCCTAAAGACATTGTTCACTTCTTCCGGCATAGAGATCAGAAAGATAAAAAAGGTAGGCCTGAGTTGTTCGGTCAGCAACACACATTTGTTAAGTTTGCACCGTCCCAGAAACATTCTATTGGGCTTTTGTACTGCAATTTCATGAGGAGGCAGTAATGGAGTGTCACTGAGCAACTAATGCAGAGCCCCAGGCTAATGTTCCGGGGCAAACAAAAACAGAAGATGCTGGAAAAGCTCAGCATCTGTGAAGAGAAATCAGAGTTAACGTTTCGGGTCCAGTGACCCTTCCTCAGAACTGGTTTTTTGGATTTTTTAGTTTTTATCTAATGTTCTGGGCAGGAGTTTGAATCCCAACATAGCAAATGGTGAAATTTGAATTCCGTAAAATCTGGAATTAAAAGGTGGTGACTCTGTAATTATTGTTGATTGTTGGAATACCCATCTGGTTTACTAATACATTTACCTAATCTGGTCTACATGTGACTCCCGACCCATAGCAATGTTGATGGCTCTTAACTACAACTCTGAAATGGTCTAGCAAGTCACTCAGATGTACTAAACTGCTACAAAGTTAAAAGAAAGGACTGAACCTGGTTGGGCCACTCAGCATGATCCAGGCATTGGAAATGACCACAGCAAACCCAGACATGTTGACCCTACCAAGTGGTCAGTACTAGCAGCTGGGGCTTTGTGCTGGAATTAGGAGAGCTATCCAACAGTCAAGTGGAACAACAGCCTGACATTATCTGTGAGTGCAACTATACATGAGACACCATCATCACTCTCCCTGGATATGTCCTGTTCTGTCAACAGGACAGACCCATCAGAGGTGAAGGCACAGTGGTTTATATTGTCAGGAGGGTGTTCCTGTGCGAGTCATCAGCATGACTATCAATGAAGTCTCATGGCATCAAGTCAAATACGAGCAAGAAAAGATCATGCTGATTACTACCTACCACTGCCCTCCACTGAATGAATCCGTAATCCTCCATGTGGTGGGTGACAGGACATAGAAGCACCCTTGGGTGGAGGATCCCAATGTCCATAACCAAAATTGACTTAGTAGTACCACTAATGATTGAGCTGGCTGAGTCTGAAAGGACGTAACTGCCAGACAGTGTCAGCACGTGGTGTGGGAATCAGACGGAAAAGCTGGCTTAACTATGTCCTCCCCAATCTAATTGCCATAGATGTCAGCCCATGACAATATCTGAGGAATGACCACTGCAAGCCACTGTTGAGACAACATACCACATCAACACATATGCCAAGCAATGTCCATTCCTAACAAGATGAATAGTGGATTAACATTGCTGAATCCCCGACGATTGACATTCTGAGGTTGCCATTAACCAGAAACTGAACACTCCAAGCCATATAAATACTGTGGCCACAAGAGCAGGTCAGAGATGGGAATCCTGCAGCAAATTATTCAATAATATAACAAGGTGTAGAGCTGGATGAACAGAGCAGGCCAAGCAGCATCAGAGGAGCAGGAAAGCTGACGTTTCGGGCCTAGACGTTTTTGAAGAAGGGTTGGGGGGGAGACTGTGGGGGGAGACGGGGTGGC
>NW_025965811.1:0-2933 GCF_021869965.1 Rhincodon typus | reverse complement strand
GTGTTCATTCAGCTCTACACCTTGTTATCTTGGATCAGACAGTGAATTGTAGGTGTGAAGCCTTGTTCAGAATTTGTCTCAGAGTTTTAACCTCTAATCAGGCTGGTTTTATTCCAAAAGCAGGAATTTACAAAATGCCACACTAACTGTGACTACAAATTGTGTGTTTCTTGAACAAAACAGAATGTATCTGCAAATAAACAAACATCTTGGATGAAATTATTCTCCGCATAGATTTGTGTGTGTGTGCGCACGCATGCATGCGTGCAAGATCTCTCTACCCTTCATTTCTCTGCCTATAAATGTCTGTGTGCTCTTCTGTCACTGCACCCGACGAAGGGGCTGCACTCCGAAAGGTTGTGATTTCAAATAAATCTGTTGGACTATAACCTCGTGTTGTTTGACTTTTGACTTTGCCCATTTAAAGTGAAATGCAGTTTTTCTTGCTTGGCCCTAGATGCCATTTGGAGGTTTGTGTGACTTGCGCTGTCTCTCTCTCCCTCTCTCTCTCTCTCTCTCTCATTCTCACTCGTTCACTCTTGCTCTTTCGGTCTCCAGCATGCTCCTTGTCCAACTTGCCATGCCCAGTCAGCCTGGCTCATTCTAGATCCTGGACGTATCTGAACGTCTAGCACCATTGTTAATCGCCATCTCCTTGGTCTACCTGCAGCACTATCAATGGCCACTCTCTTTCTAGCACTACAAATGGTCAGAGCTACTGACCTCCAAAGGGCCTCATACTAATTATAGGGCTGTTTTCTGAAAAATTAAAGCGTGATGAGCCTACTAAGTGGAGGCAGACTCTTTCCCTGACATATCTCCTTAGTGTAAAAGTCGTTTGCTTGTGGTGTGGGATCACAGCAGTTCAAATGAGTTTGCTGAGTTGATCTTTGCCCCCTTGATTGAGAAGAGAAAGTTGTATAGAAATTCTTCTTACCACTGATGTTCTACTAACATGTAAATCAAGTGAGAGCGAATTCAATTCTAGTTGTGATGTTTAACTGTGGTCATATAAGCATATTGTTCATATTCTCACCTGAGTTGCATGCGCTTGGGGAAGATGTCAGTCAATGATCCATTCAAATACAACCATACCCCAGTATGTACCATAGAATTAATGTTACAGCACAGAAAGAGGCCACTCAGCTCGTTGTGCTCGCACTGGCTCATTAGATAAACATCATTACCTAATGCCAGTCCCTTGCTTTTTCCCCATACCTTGCACATTATTTTTATACAAGTAATTATACAGTTCCCTCTTGAATGTCCCAGTGGAATCTGCTTCCAGGCATACTTCCATACCCTAGCTACTCACTGATTTGAATATGCTTTTCCTCCCTTTATCCTGGTTTCTTTTGCCAATCACTTTAAACTCATGTCCTCTTGTTCTTGCTCCTTTTATGAGTGGGAGCAGTTTCTCCCTATCTAGGCACACTCATGATTTTGAAAACTGCTTTCAGATTTCCTTTTAGTCTTCTCTCCAAGGCAGACAGTCCCAAGGTCCTAAGTCTTTCCTCGATGAACTTCCTCAGCACTAGAACCATTCTTATAAAAACCTCTTCTGTGCTTTTTCCAATGTGTTCACATTCTTCTTGTAATATGGCTGTCTGAACTGTACACAATATTCTGGTTGAGATCTAACAAGTGACTTCTACAAGTTCAACATCTTACTGTTGTACTCTATGTCCCTATTACTAAAGCTGAGGATACTGTATACTTTACTTACTGCTGTGTCAATCCATCTTTCCACTTTCAATGATCTGTGCATATATACACCCAGGTCCTTGTGTTCCTGCACTCCTGTTAGAATTGTACCTTCTATTGTATATTGTCTTTCAATGTTCTTCCTCCCAAATACATCACTTCGCACTTCTCTGCATTGAAACTCATCTATCAGCTGTCTGCCCACTCCACCAACTTGTCTGTATCATTCTGGAGTTCCATACTGTCACCTTAACAGTTTATTGTTCCTCCAAGTTTTGTGTCATCTGCAGACTTTTAAGTTGTCTCTTGCACATCAAGAATTAGATAATATATGCATCAGGAAGAGCAAAGGCCCCCATGGAACTCCACCAAAAGCCTTCCAACCGCCTAAAAATTATCCATTGGCCATTACTCTCTGTTTCCTATCATTCAGCCAGTTTTGTATCCATGTTGCTACTGATCCTTTTATTCCATGACCTATAACTTTTCTCTGAAGTCTATTGTGTAGCACCGCATTAAATACCTTCTGAAAGTCCATGCACACCCCTTCAATAGCATTACCCTCATCGGGCCTTTCTTTTGCCTTTTCAGAAAACTCTAGCAAGATAGTTAAACATGATTTGCACTCAGAAATCCATGCTGACTCTTCCTAATCGACACACCTTTTTTTCCATGAAACTACAAATTCTATCCCAAATATTTGGCTCTAGAAGGCTTCCCCATTACTGAAGGTAAACTGACTTGCTGGCCTTTCCTCACAACCTTTGTTGAACAATGTTTGCATTTTTCCAGTCTTCTGTCACCTCCCCTGAGCTGTTGGAGTGGAAACATACTGCTGTAGGAAACTCTCTTGCAAGCAATCCAGGAACACTTGCCCCCTCACTGCCCTATATACCACAAGTATCCTGGTCTATTTTGGGCAACTGAAGTCTCCTGTTAAGACTACTCTATGCTGTTGTCATCTCTCAGAAATTTGCTGATTTTTTGAAGAACATTGAAAGACAATATAAAATCCTTGCTGATTTGTTCTTCTACATACTTTCCGCTAGTTAATTGCCTGTAGACTACACCTAGCAATGTAATTGTACTCTTTTTGTTCCTTAGTTCTAGACAAATTGATTCTGTGTTTGCACCCTTTTGAGACATCCGTTTCCCTGTTGCTCCTCAATCAATACTGCTACCCCTCTTTTCCTTTCTTTTCTATCTTTTCTGACTACCTCAGGAATATT
>NW_025965810.1:91348-105104 GCF_021869965.1 Rhincodon typus | reverse complement strand
TGCTGTCCTGAGTTGAAATACCCACAACTGAACGCAGAATTCAAAATGGGGTCCAACTCGATCTTTAAATAACTGCAACAAAACTCCCACCCTTTTATTTCAGACCCTATCGAGCAAAGATTCTGATCTCCCTGCTACAGGAAAGATGTCATTAAATTTGACAATGTTGAGAAAAGATTTACAAGGATGTTGCCAGTGTTGGAGGGTGTGAGCTATAGGGAGAGGCTGAATAGACTGTGACTATTTTCTCTGGAGCATCGGAGGCTCTGGGATGACCTTATAGAAGTTTTTATAATCAGGAGGTGCATGAATAGGGTGAATAGTCAATGTCTTTTCCCCAAGGTTGGGAAGTCCAAAACTAGAGAGCATAGCTTTAAGATGAGATGGGAAAGATTTAAAAGGGACCTAAGGTGCGACTTTTCACACAGAGGGTGGTGCATGTATGGAATGAGCTGCCAGTGGAAGTGTTGGGAACTAGTACAATTCCAACAATTTAAAAGGCATCTGAATGAATATATGAATAGGAAAGAAAGGTTTAGAGAGATATGGACCAAATGCTGCCAAGTGGGACTAGATTAATTTAGATATCTGGCTGGCATGGACAAATTGGACCGAAGGGTCTGTTTCCATGCTGTACATCTCTATGGCTCTATGACTCTAAAGTCCAACATTTCATTGGCCTTTTATTGTTTACCTTGTTCACTGATTACTTCTGTCTTTGGAGCCCTAAATAAGACACACATAACTCCTATCTTCTCACTATTTAGAAAATTCTTGGATTTGTGAGGATGTATTTGCAATGTTCAACCATAGCAAACTTTATGAATTAAATTGTAATCTGAATCATACATAATTTATTAAAGCAAACAGGTTTTCTCAAAAATTTTGGTAACATTGTAGATATTTTATTCGATTACTAATCCAGAGAATATGCTCTCCATAGCAAATTTTTAAAAATAATAATTCACAGGATGTGGGCATGACTGGATAGGCCAGCACTTATTGCCTATCCCTAATTGTCCAGAGGGCAGCTAAGAGTCAACCACATTGCTATGGGTCTGGAGTCACATTACAACAAAGCTGGAATCAGAAAAAGAGACTGAAATTGCTCTAAAAACCAAACTGGTTAACTCATATTTGTGATAAAATATTCTACTGACACTTACTACACAGCCTCAGAGTCTAGTAGCTATTTATTTACTGGACTAAATCTGGTGGATGTGCGTATAAATTTTATCATGGCAGTTTGAGAATTTCAATTTCGTTCTGAAAGTCTGGCATCATTAAGAGTGGTCATGAAACATTTAGATTATTCCAATAAAATCAACTGGTTTACTAATGTCCTCTAAGAAAGGAAATCTGCCATCCTTCCCTAGCTTGGCCTATATGTGACTCCAGTCCCATACCAACAAAATTGACTCTGAAATGAGCAAGCAAACCATTCAATAAAATCGAAAGAACTGCTGTAAATCAGAAACAAAAATAGAGATTGCTGGAAAAGCTCAGCAGGTCTGGCAGCATCTGTGAAGAGAAATCAGAGTTAACATTTCAGGTCAAGCGATCCTTCCTCAGAACTGCACACCGTTCAGTTGTCCTAAACTTTCAGACCAATTACTGTCACCACCACAGAGCAGTTAACAATGGGCTATAAATGGCAGCTTTTCAATTGACATCCATATCCTGAGAATGAATTCAAAAGAATAGAAGATTGGAACTTCTTACTTTATGCATCTCGGAGTTTCAGGCCTGTCTGAATTATAGCGTGCATCACTGTGAACTTGAAACAAGGCACCTATAATGTAATCTCCAGGTAACTCGAAATTTGGCCAAAATGTGTCCATGTCTCCTTCTTTGGTTCTAGAATGTTCCAATGCATATGCAGCCACAACAATTAACACAAACAGCAGCGTTAATCAGTAGAAACCATCCACTCACATCCTGCTATTAACAGATACTCAATGAGAGGCATCATGTTTAATAATGGAACACTTGCAAATTTTCTGTGCAAACAGTTGGATAAATATGCAAACAGGACGTAGTCATTTTCAGCAACCTGAAGCCAACTATAAGTCACCATGGCCAACATCATATTACCCGTGCGCTTGTGTTAGGATCATTGTTATGCTCATCTTTTCCTTCTATCCCCAGGAAAATAGGTAATTGACTTAAGCCTATTCACATTGCCCTGGTGGTCTTCTCCATTCTTCAGTCCTACAATATTTTAAGTACTAAATTCAATCTGTTTATCATGGGAAGGTTTGGAACATGTGTCATTAATAGCAGAAATTCCTAACAACACGGCTCAGTAGCAACCCAGTTAGAGTGGCATTGATATATCCTAAGAGCAGTAGCTTTGTAATTAAAGTTTCAGCCACAGCTAACCACAAGGAAGGAACATGGAACAGGAGGAGACCATGAAGCAGATTGCATCTGTAAGCCTTGAAGTTCAGAAGATTGAAAGGTGACCTAATTGAAACTGAAAGCTTCTGACAGGGATGATGTTGAGAGTTTTCCCTTTGTTGTGAATCCAGAATCACAGGAATCATTTTCAGTGGTCTCCAATTTAAGACTGTAATAAGGAGAACTTTCTTTCTCTCAGAGAGTCATGCTATGACCTGCCCCTAGGCAAGCTCCCCAATTTGTTTCAATTCCAGTCTGGATAACCCCAAGTGATGATGCTCTGAGGTGAGGGAGGATGAACAGGCACCCTTTCTTAATTCAACCTCTTTCTTTACTGTCCACAACAACATTATTTTGAAAGGGAAATTGTATTCAGGTTTTACAAGGAGCCGGATTAACCAGACTCGCTTCAGAAAGAGAATGGTGAGTTTAATTAGCTCCTAAACATAAGAAGAAATAATCAAATAGGACACACAGATTAGAAATGTAAATTGAGTAAAGAGATAACAATGAAAATGATGGACAAATTGGCCTCTAGGTTACATGAAGAATAAATAGTGGAAAGTTGTGATCGTTGGATGATATCAGCAGGAGGCGGCTTTCTGCTGAGAGGGGTAGTTAAGCTCTCAACATCTCTGTAGCCAGAGGAGATGACCGTCTGCTTTGCTTTGAATTAAGTGTCTTCCTTTGAAGAGTTCCTGTTTGAAGTTCTCTTGCCATAATTTCAGGTGTGACATTCCATATTTCCTTTCAGTCTTTTGTCAGACCGTCACTGAATTAAATCACAAACAGAAACAGAAATTGTTGGAGAAATTCAGCAGGTCTGGCAGCTTCTGTGGGGTGAAAGCAGAGTTCGCGTTTCGAGTCTGGTGAACAGCATGATGAACAGCAATATCTTTTCTCCTGGCAGCTGCCATTCAATTGCTTTGTTTCTACATGTGTGGTCACTGGGCCGCCAAGTGACAGTGTTTAAAATAAACGCAGCTGGTCGCAAAGCTTCCGTCGTCTAGGCTTCAAACACGAGCAGTTTCGGCCTAAACCTCTCCAACTGTCTCTCTCTCTCTCTATCTCTCTCTCTCTACCATTAGGGCACTTTTTAACACTTAAGTCTGTTTGATCATGATTTTGGTCACTTGTTTTAAAATCTTCTTGTGTAGATCAGCATGAACTTATTTTTGATTGTACTCTTGTGAAAACTTTACGACATTTATCTGTGCTAAAGGTGCAATAGAAACACAAGTTGTTGTTTAATCACCATTGCATTGGATGAAGTCTCTAATTTGGGAACTGCACAGTTGAGGGAGGGCGAAAACATGGCTGCAGTGATGGAGCAAAAGGTGGGAGAATGTTGTTGAAGGGGTAGAGACTGTGTGACAGTGAATTAGAATGATCACAGGCAGTGACAGGACCAGGGGTTAGTCAGGAAGTAAGTTTGGATTCTATATTGCACGATTTATGTTGATGAGTTTGTTGATAATTATTGTTAGCAATTTATGTAGAATTTATGTTTTTCTCAATAAGTCCATATTTATCTGACAAATAAGCAGGCCATTTGTATCCTTTATGCAAAGAAGGGAATTTTTTTTTGATGAAAATGATCACAGCTGTGTGACAGTACCCAGTGAATGGAACATTCACTGCCAGCACAGGGCTCTAGTTATTTACTTTGTAATTGCTTCTGCAGCCCCTTTAGAAACTGATATTTGCATGGGTCCCTGCAGAACTCCGATTGCAGCCACTTGATTCCCTAAAAAATTTTCTGGTGAAGACCGCCTACTGTTGTAACATAGATAAATAGAATGGATAATTTGTGGACAGAAAACTCCCACAAACAGCTGTTGCAAACTTTTGTTTAGTACATAGAAACACAGAGAATAGGAGCAGGAGGAGGCTATTCGGCCCTTCAAGCTTGCTCTGCCATTCATCACGATCATGGCTGATCATTCGACTCAATAGCCTAATTCCACTTTCTCCCAAAATCCTTTGATCCCATTTGCCCAAGTGCTATATCTCGCCACCTCTTGAATACATTCAATGTTTTGGCATCAACTAGTTCCTGTGGTAATGAATTCCACAGGCTCACCACTCTTTGGGTGAAGAAATGTCTCCTCATCTCCCAAATCCTCATACTGTGACCCCTGGTTCTGGACACATCCACAATCGGGAACATCCTCCATGCATCGACCCAGTCTAGTTCTGTTAGAATTTTATAAGTCTCTATGAGATCGCCCCTCATTCATCTGATCTCTAGCGAAAACAATCTTAACCTGGTCAATCTCTCCTCATACATCAGTCCCTCTATCCCTGGAATCAACCTGGTAAACCTTCGCTGTACTCCCTTCAGAGCAAGAGTGTCCTTCCTCAGAGAAGGAGACCAAAACTGCACACGATATTCTAGGTGTGGCCCCACCAAGGCCCTGTATAACTGCAACTATACATCCCTGCTCCTGTACTCGAAACTTTTCACAATGAAGGCCAACATACCTTTTGCCTTCTTTACTGCCTGCTGCACCTACAAGCTTACCTTCAGTGACTGTTGCACAAGGACACCCAGCTCCCGCTGCACACTCCCCTCTCCCAATTCACAGCCATTCAGGTAGTAATCTGTCTCCTTGTTTTTGCTTCCAAAGTGAATAACCTCACATTTATCCAAATTATACTGCATCTGCCATTGATATGCCCACTCACCCAACCTGTCGAGATCATGCTGAAGGATCTCTGCATCCTCGTCATAGTTCACCCTCCCGCCCAACCTGGTATCATCTGCAAACATTGAGATGTTACATTTTGTTCCCTCATCCAAATCATTAATATATATTGTGAATAGCTGGGGTCCCAGCACCGATCCCTGTGGCACCCCACTAGTTACCACCTGCTAACTTGAAAAGGATCCATTAATTCCTACTCTTTGTTCCCTCTCTGCCAACCAGTTTTCTATCCATCTCAATACACTTCCCCCAATCCCATACACTTTAATCTTGTACATTAACCTCTTATGCGGGACTTTGTCAAACACTTTCTGAAAATCCAAATGTACCACATCGACTGGCTCCCCCCTGGCAACTACTAGTTACATCTTCATACAATTGCAACAGATTTGTCAAACATGATTTCACCTTCATAAATCCATGATGACTCTGTCTAATCCTGCCACTGCTTTCTAAATGCTCCACTATAAAGTCCTTTATAATGGATTTAAGAACTTTCCCCACTACCAATGTTAGGCTTGCTGGTCAATAATACACTACTTTCTCTCTATCTCTCTTTTTGAATATTGGAGTGAAATTAGCCACCCTCCAATCTGCAGGGACTGTTCCAGAGTCTAAAGAATCCTGGAAGATGATCACCAATGCATCCATTATTTCTACAGACACTTCCTTAAGTACTCTGGGTTGTAGATTATCAGACCCTGGGGATTTATCCACCTTCAATCCCATCAATGTTCCTAGCATCATCTTCACCGCATGTGCTCCTAAGATGGGGCATTCCACTCCCAAAAATCCCAGATGTCCTCTTATTTCAAGGACTGCAACTTGCCCCCTTCGGTGGTCGAAAATGCTCTCAACCGCATCTCTTGCATTTCCTGCACCTCTGCCCTCACATCCCCTCCGCCCAACAAAAATAAAGACAGAACGCCCCTTGTCCTCACGTATCACCCAACCAACTTCCGTATTCAACATATCACTCTCTGCTCCTTCCGCCACCTACAATCCGACCCCACAACCAAAAATATATTTCTCTCCCCACCCCTATCTGCCTTTCGTAGGGCCCGCTCTCTCTGCTACTCCCCCATCCGCTCCACACTCCCCACTAGCCCCATCACCCCCAGCACCATTCCCTGCACCCGCAGGAAATGCTACACCTGCCCCTGCACCTCCCCCCTCACCTCCATTCAAGGCACTAAACAAACCTTTCACATCAGACAGAGGTTCACCTGCACATCCTTCAATGTGGTCTATTACATCTGCTGCTCCCAATGTGGCCTCCTCTACATTGGTGAGACCAAGCGGAGGCTCAGAGATCATTTTGTAGAGCGCATGCACTCTGTTCACAACAAACGACAATACCTTCCAGTCACAAACCATTTCAACTCTCCCTCCCACTCCCTGGGTGACATGTCCATCCTGGGCCTCCTCCAGTGTCACAATGACGCCACCTAGAAACTGGAGGAGCAGTACCTCATTTCCGCCTTGGGAGCCTACAGCCCAATGGCCTAAATGTGGATTTTACCAGTTTCAAAATCTCCCCAACCCCCATGCCTCATCCCATGATCAACTCTCCCTCTCATCCTTGCCTTCTTGACCTGACACAACCTGTCCATCTTCTTTCTCACCTATCCGCTTCTGCCACCTCACTGAGCAATCCCCACCACTCCCTACCTTCCCTAGCCCCACCCCTCCTCTCTCTATTTATTTCTGAGCTCCCTTCCCCCTCCCCTATTTCTGAAGATGGGTCCTGACACAAAACATCAGCTTTCCTGCTCCTCTGATGCTGCCTGGCCTGCTGTGTTCCTCCAGCTCCACACTGTGTTATCTCTTGATCTCCCTCAATTCTTCCTCTGACTAAATCTTGCATTCTCCAACATTTCTGGTATTGATTTGTGTCCAGTTTTGTGAAGGCAGAACCAAAGTATGTATTCAGTTACTCAGCCATTTCTTCATCCCCTATTATACATTCCCCAGTTTCTGTCTGTAGCGGACCTACATTTATCTTCACCAATCTCTTTCTCTTCACGTAACTATAGAAACTCTTAGTGCTGGTCTTTATGTTCCCTGCATGCTTACTTTCGTACTATATTTTTCCCTTCTTAATCAATCCCTTGGTCCTTCTCTGCTGAATTCTAAACTGCTCCCAATCCTCAGACATATTATTTTTCTTGGTTAATCTGTGGGCTTCTTCCTTGGATCTAATTTTCTTTGTAAGGTATGGATTGGCCCTCTTACTCATTTTGCATTTGTGCCAGACAGAAATAAACAGTTGATGCAGTTCCTTGAATGTTTGCCATTACCTATCCACTGTCATCCCTTTAAGTAACTCTCCCCAATCTATCAAGGCCAACTCACGCCTCATATCTTCATAGTTTCCTTTATTAAGATTCAGCACCCTAGTCTCCGAATCAACTACCCCAGCCTCCATCTTGACAAAAAATTCTATCATGTTATGGTTGCTCATCCCCCAGGGGTCTCACACAGCCAGATTGGCCCTCGACTTTAGGTGGGGCGCAGTCAGGAAGAGGAAAAGAAGGTAGAAGAAGTATGACATCTAACTGCAAATTTCCGATCTGTACAGCAAGTGTGAGTTGCTACACTTTGTAAACTAAGTATCTTACGTGTTTTCACCCCTTGTTCAAAGTGAAAGCTTACCACACATTTCCCACGGAGTGCACTAGATGACTGATGGCCAATTGACAGCACTGGCCTCACATCAAAACTAATAGAGAGAAAATTTGTTCGGGAGGGTGTTCCAGAATTTTGATCCATCAGCAATAAGGAAATATATTTCCAATTTAGGATGATATATGACTCGGAAAGGAGCTTGCAGGAAATGGTGTTCCCAGGGATCTGCTTCCTGTGTTCTTCCAGGTATGTAGAGGTCACTGCTTTGAAAGGTGTCATAGAAAAAACTTTGGTGACTTGTGGCAGTGGATCTCTGCTACTGTGATATACCAGTGGTGGAGTGAGTGAACTGCTAAACTCATTGATGGGTGAGCTAATCCAGTAGATTGCTTCTCCTGAACAAAGTTAATCTTGCATACTGTTGGAGCCGCACTTATACAGTGGAGTAAGGCAAAACAGGTGGAGAACATTCCATCACACTCCTGCCTTGTGTAGTAGAAGAAGGAAAAGCTTTGGGGATTCAGGAGCAATACCCCTGTCTCAGCTGCTTGACAGCACAGCAATCTGCAGGTTCCCACAAACTTGGCAGAGCCCACCTATTCATTTATGTGAATAGGCCGAACAGAAGAACAATTAGAGGCCATGTCAAATAGGAGATCAATCACTTGCCAAGTTTCTGTCTAGGTGTCGTTGTCACAGTATTTATAACCATGGTAGGGGAAATCAGCAATGGTAATGCTGTTGAATATCTAGGCAGTGGTCAGACTACTTATTCGCAATAGTTATTCTTTAGCACATAAATAGAGAGTGCCATTTGCCCTCCATGTCATCCCAGAATGAATGTTGTCCAGGATTTTCTGCATCCGGACATGGACTATTTCACTAACTGAGTGGAATAGAACTGAACACTGCAGTGAACATCTTACTTGTGATATTTTAATGGAGTGATGGTCAATGATGAAGCTACTAAAGGTGACTGAGTCAATGATACTGGCCTGAGGCAGTGATGTCCTGGGACTTAGTAATTGGTCTTCATCAACCACAACCATTTTTTTTCGCTGAGCATAACAACCATGCGCCAGTAGGGGGAGTTCACAGCAGAGGAGTGGCTTAGTGACTAGTTTTTCAAGTGCAACCTTTCTGGGTTTTTATTGTAAATTTACAATAGTGAACAGAGTGAGTTCTTGTTTGATTATATGTTTTTATTGAGATCTGTCTCTTGATTAAACTTTGAAAATATTTAACATTGATACTGAGTTAGCCTGGATAAGTGTTTTTAGAGCAGTAAGACTGAGCTATTTCTCTGGGTCTGTAGATTGTTAAGTGCAAAGACGGCTTTTAGTAGAGTAATGTCTCTCCCTGTTGGATGTGGGGCATTAGGGAGAATTTCAATGTTACTGATGATTATGTCTACAGGAAGTGTGTTGTGTTGCAAATCCTATAGGATCGGTTGGAGAATGAGGAATTTACAGGAACCATGGGTATGATGGATAGCAGGCAGGGAGACAAACTGCAGATACAGTCAGGTAGATGGGTTATCTCCAGGAAAGGTAGGAGAGGTAGGCAGGAGTCTCCTGTAGCTATCCCCAGCTCAAACAAACATGCTATTTTGGATAATGTACGGGCTGATGGACTCAAAGGTAAAGGACAGCTAGAAAATGGGAAGCCTTCAAAAATGAGATAACAAGAGCCCAGTATGCTCCAGTTAGGATGAAGGGCAAGGCTGGTAGGTGTAGGGAATGCTGGATGACAAGATAAATTAAGCTTTTGGTCAAGAATAAGAAGGAAGCATGTGTCAGGTGTAGACAGCAGAGATCGAGTGAATTCTAGAAGAGTATAAAGGCAGTATGAATATACATAAGAGGGAAATCAGGAGGGCAAAATGGGGACATGAGATAGCTTTGGCAAATAGGTTTAAGGAGAATCCGAAGGGATTCTACAAATAAATCAAGGACAAAAGAGTAACTAGGGAGAGAATAGGGCCCCTTAAAGATCAGCAAGTCTATGTGTGGAACTGCAGGAGCGAGTTGAGATACCAAATGAGTATTTTGCACCAGTGTTTATTGTGCAGAAAGATATGGAAGATAGAGAACGTGGGGAAGTAAATAACAACATCTTGAAAAATGTCCATATTACAGAGGAAGAGGTGCTGGATGTCTTAAAAGGCATAAAGGTGGATAAATTCCTGGACCTAACCAGGTGTACCCTAGAACTCTGTCGAAACTAGTGAAATGATTGCTGGGCCTCTTGCTGAGATATTTGTATCATCGATAGCCACAGGTGAGGTGCCAGAAGACTGGAAGTTGGCTAATGTGGTGCCACTATTTAAAAAAGGTGGTAAGGAAAAGCCAGGGAACTATAGACCGGTGAGCCTGACATCGATGTGGGCAAGTTGTTGGAGGGAATCCGGGGACAGTTGGAGGGAACAATTACAATTTAAAAGGTATTCGGATTAGTATATGAATATGAAGGGTTTAGAGGGATATGGGCCAAATTTTGGCAAATGGGACTGGATTTATATAGGATATCTGGTCAGCATGGATGAGTTGGACCAAAGGGTCTGTTTCCATGCTGTACAGCTCTATGACTCTAATTCCCACAGATATTGGATTCTAAACATTATCTCAGTTTCTTTCTCCACAGACGCTGCTGAGCTTCTCCAACATTCCCTGTGTTTGTTGTTACAAGAATGCCCAGTTCCACCCCCATACCACTGTACAACTCTGCCATTTCCATTCCTCAACTGCTGCTGAAACTGTCATCTGTGACTTTGTTATCTCCAAACTTTGATATTCCAATGCACTTCAATCTGGCCTCCCATCCTCCAGCCTCTGTAAACTTCGGCTCGTCCAAAAAGCTGCTACCTGTTTCTAAACTCACACCAAAACATGTTCACCAATTGCTACTGTGTTCCCTGATTCACACCGACAATAAGCTGTGAGTTGGTTTTACATCCATAATTTCTATTTTTCTAATCCTTCCACTGTGTGTAGGTTCTGTTAGTTCTGAATGGTACAGTGTGGATGAATATAGCGACCGTTTTGGTCTAACTAAAAGAGTCTTGTTGCATACAAAATAAGAAATTGTTGCATTATGTAACTATCTAAAGATTACATGACTGAGACCCACATGACTACAGAGACTGTGAGGAGCACATTAGTCTCAGATCAGTTTCCTACAAGCTCTTTCTTTATTCAGGCCAAGTCTTTATGACATGTTCACAGTACTTACTTCCCTCATTCTAGTGTTAACCTTTTCAGACCCATATGTCTTCCAGCCTTACAAACCTTCTCCAATTCTGACACCATTAGTCCTTATGAATTGGTCACATGGCCTAACGGACAAGGTTTCTGGCTTTCATATTAATTAGGGAACTATCAGAAGATTGCAGATTTGAGTCCTGCTGTGATCTCTCTTTAGCAATAAATCTGCTTAAACGGTGGGTCAGTGGTTAGTACCTCACTGTTGTGGGAGGGAAGAGAAGAGGGTGAGGGCAGAAGTGTGTGAGATGGGTCGGACCCGGTTGAGAGCCCTGTCATTGCTGGGGAATCCTCGGTTGCTGAAGAAGGTGGACATTTCGGAGGCTCCCTTGTTGAAGTTGGCCTCATCTGAACATATGCGACAGAGACAGAGGAACAGGGAGAATGGAATGGAGTCTTTACAGGAAGCAGGGGGCAAGGATGTATAGTCCAGGTAACCTGTGGGAGTCATTGGGTTTATAGTGGATGTTAGTGGCCAGTCTATCCCAAGAAATGGAAACAGAGATATCAAGGAAGGGAAGGGAGGAGTCAGAGATAGACCAGGTGAAAGTAAGGGCTGGGTGGAAGTTGGAAGCGAAATCAATGAACTTTTTCCTATTCTGGATGAGAGAGGGAAGCGGCAGCGATGATATCATTGATACATCGGAGAAAGAGTTGTGGGTGAGGGCTGGAATAAGACTGGAGCAAGAAATGTTCCATGTACCCAACGAAGAGACAGGCATAGTTGGGGCTCATGCAGGTACCCATGGCCACCCCTTTGACCTGAAGAAAATGAGAGGAGTTAAAAGGGAAGGTATTCAGGATGAGGACAAGCTCGGTCAAGTGGAGGAAGGTGGTGGTGGGTGGGGACGGTTCAGGTCTTTGCTCCAGGAAGAAGTGGACAGCCCTAAGACCATCCTTGTGGGGGATGGACATGTAAAGGGATTGCACATCCATGGTAAAGAGGAGGTGGCTGGAGCCTGCAAACTGCAAGTTTTGAAACTGGTGTAAAACATCAGAGGAATCATGGATGTACGTGGGCAGGGACTGGACCAGGGGAGAGAAGACTGAGTCAAGGTAGGAAGAGATGGGTTCTGTGGGGCAGGAGCAGGCTGAAACAATGGGTCTGCCCGTGCAGTCCTGTTTGTGGATTTTTGGGAGGAGTTAGAAGCAAGCTGTGCGGGGCTGGGGTCTGTCAGCTTGGAGACAGTTGGGGGAGATCACCAGATGAAATGAGCTCAGTTACTGTAGCTAATACAATGATGTGCCAAGGTGGGGTCATAATCCAGAGGGAGATAGGAGGAGGTATCTGAGAGCTGGGACTGAGCCCCTGCAATATAGAGGTCAGTACACCGGACTACAACAGCATCGCCCTTATTGGCAGGCTTAATAATACAGTCAGGTTTAGATCTAAGCGCACGGAGTGCAGTCAGTTTGGAGGGAGATAGATTGGATTTGGTGAGGGAGGAGGGCAGAGAACTTGAGGTGACCAATATCATGTCGATAATTCTCAATCAACAGATCGAGTGCAGGTAAAAGGCGAGAGGGAGGGGTCCAGGTGGAGGGAGAGTGTTCGAACTTGGGGGGTGAAGGGGTCTGTAGGATGGGGAGAGGACTCTTGTCCAAAGAAATGGGCACGGAGGCAAAGACAGCGGAAGGAGAGTTCGACGTCATGTCGTGCCCGAAATTCATTAAGGTGGGGACACAGAGGAATAAACATAGAAACATAGAAGATAGGAGCAGGAGAAGGCCATTCGAGCCTGCTCTGCCATTCTTCACAATCATGGCTGATCATCCAAATCAATAGCCTAATCCTGCTTTCTCCCCATAACCTTTGACCCCATTCACCCCAAGTGCTATATCTAGTCGCCTCTTGAATACATTCAATGTTTTGGCATCAACTACTTCATGTGGTAATGAATTCCATAGGCTCACCACTCTTTGGCTAAAGAAATGTCTCCTCATCTCCGTCCTAAATCGTTGACCCCGAATCCTCATTCTGTGACCCCTGGTTCTGGACATGCCCACCATTGGGAACTTCCTCCCTGCATCTATCCTGTCCAGTCCTGTTAGAATTTTATAAGCCATCCCCGGAAACAGCCTGGTAAACCTTTGCTGCACTCCCTCGAGAGCAAGAGCATCCTTCCTCAGAAAAGCTGCAACCTTCGCTGAGTACAGAACGTTCAGCACTGGGGAGCAGAAGGTTGGGAGGGATGATGAATACCCGACAGGAGTTGGGGTTGGAGGAGGGGATGGAGTCAGAGGGAAGGGGAGGGGAGGAAGGTTCCAGAGGGCCATGGGTATTGCTGAGTTGTTGCATCTTGTGGGCCTTGATGCCTTCTTCCTCAACCAAAGATTCCCCAGCACTGCTGTAGACAGGGCCCTCAACCGGATCCAACCAACCTCCAGCACTTCCGCCCTCACCCCTTCTCTTCCCTCCCACAACAGCAATTGGGTTCCCCTTGTCCTTACCTACCACCCCACCAGCTTCCACACCTAGAAAATTAGCAGATGCCATTTCCACCACCTCCAGCGAGTTGCCACTATCAGACACATATTCCCCTCCCCTCCCTTGTACGCCTTCTGCAGGGACTGTTCCCTCCAGGACACCCTGGCCCACTCTTCCTTCTCTCCCAACACACCCCCTCAGCCCCATGGCACCTTCCCCTGCAACCGGTACAGCTGTAACACCTGCCCATTTACCTCCTCCCTCCCCAGTATCCAAGGGCCCAAACATACCTTCCACGTGAAGCAACACTTCACCTGCACTTCCCAGAATCT
>NW_025965810.1:0-1348 GCF_021869965.1 Rhincodon typus | reverse complement strand
CACCTTGTTATCTCAGATTCTCCAGCATCGGCAGTTCCTACTATCTCCCACCAGTGTAATCTCTGCTCAGTCAATGTTACTGAAGATCATGAGTGCCGTGAGCAAAGCCATATCAGAATAGCATCAGAAGGACAAAAAGTTAAAACAGATCACAACAGTCTGCAATTGTCCAAGGATGTGAGGATGCTGAGGAGCATGTTTTCTTCTTCGAGAATATAACAGACCCACCAGATAATTTCTGGTACACAGATATAACAGTCCAACTAGAGGATTTCTGTTATCCTGATTTCACAGACCTTCAGGACAAACCCCAATTTTTCCAAAGCATAATTATGGAAAAAGAAACCAATTTTATTTTCAATACAGGACATGCAGTATTCATTCTTTAAGATTATAACATGGCCTAATCCTGAGCTTCTTCAACTATTTAATATTCAACTTCAGGGTTTTGGAACTATTCCGGTAACAGTGCAAGGTCAGATGACTGCTATTCTCTGTTATAAAGGGTGAGAGGTTACTAATATTGTGGGTGGAATCTTCCTGGGCTCTGATCAACGTGGGCAATAGCGAGAAATTTGGCAGAGTTACGGGACATGTGAAGTGAAGCCTATCTTGACATCTTGAAAAATAAGTCACCTTTTCCAATCAAGACCTTTTGAAGTGAGGTCCTCTCTAATGAGCAGCAAGGGGGATATTGATAGGTCATTATCACTCTCATCACTACCTAATATTGCCTCATTAACATGCAGGCTCCTATTCCCCCATCCATTAGAAAGAAACTAGGCTCCAACAATTCCCAACAGGAAAGTTTGAGTGAGAACTGGCTACTCCAGTTCACATAGGTTCATCTATAGATAAAGTCATGGTTCATCTGTAGAGTTGCATTATGTAATGCTTTCAATGCAACAATTTTTTTATTCGCTCATGGGACATAAGTGTCTTTGGCTGGCCAGCATTTATTGCATGTCCCTAGTTGCACTTGAGAAGGTGGCAGTGAATTGTCCTCTTCAATTGCTGGAGTCCGTGTGCTGTAATAGATCCACAGTGCCATTAGGAAGGGAATTCCAAAATTTTGATCCAACAATACTGAAGGAACGACAATATATTTCCACGTCAAAATAGTGAGTGAGTTGGAGGGGAACTTGTAGTTAGTGGTGTCCCCACCTATCTGCTGCTCTTGTCCTTTGAGGTGAAATTGGTCGTGGGTTTGAAAGGTGCTACATAAGGAGCTTTGGTGAATTTCTGCAGTGCATTTTGTATACATTGCTGCTACTGAGTGGTGGAGGGAGTGTATTTTTGTGAATGTCATGCCAATCAAGTGTGCTACTTTGTCCTGGATGGTGTAAGC
>NW_025965809.1:100450-105545 GCF_021869965.1 Rhincodon typus | reverse complement strand
GGATGAATGTTTTCTCTGTTTTCTCTGCTAACACATTATCCATGGAGCGGGAGTTCCAGGCTGTTGTGAGAAAACCTGGGAATGGACAGGAAGTGTGGTTCACGGCTAATGACTACTTCCCTTTCATTAAGGAAAAGAAACACAAGGTGCTATTTTTGACTGATGCTACTGGTTCTGAATTGTCTCTTGTCTTAAAGACCATTTCCTGAAAATATTTATTCTTACAACTTTTTAAATGGTGTTGACACTTTATCTTTTCCTGGGAATCAATGTTTGGTCTCTACCAAAGATGTGGAATGTGGCAGCTAGAAGTAACAACTGAAACAACTTACATTTATAGAGTTCTTTTATTTGAGTGAAATGTCCCGAGATGTAATTACTAGAGGGACATTATATTGAATTTGATACCAAGCTGCATCTAGAGTTATCAGGACAAATTATCTAGAGACAAATTATCTAGAGCTTTCAGGAAAAATTATCTCAAGCTTGGTTGAAGAGGCAAAAGAGAGTTTTATATAAGAGCAAGTGGACAGAGATTTTTGGTTTCACATCACATTGTGGACTCACCCCTCATAACCTCTGTATCCTCCTCTTGACCTACAGCTGACAGAGATCATGAGAGCATAGGAAATAGGAACAGGAGTAGGGCCAGTCGGCCCCTCAAGCCTGTACTGCCATTCAGTAGGACCGTGGCTGATCAGACACTCCTCAAGTCCATTTTCCTGCTCTACCCCTGTAACCCTTGATTCCCTTACTAATCAAGATTTGATTTGATTTAATTTATTGCTGTGATGTGTACCAAGGTACAGTGAAAAGTGTTCTCCTATGTGTTTTACAGGCAGATTGTACCATACAAGTGTATCAGGGGAACAGAACAATGTGCAGGATACAATGTTACAGGCATCGGGAAAGTGCAGAGATGGATCAATATTAATATTAAAGAGGTCCATTCAAAAATCTGATAACAGCGGGGAAGAAGCTGTTCCTGAATCTGTTTGTATGTGCGTACAAATTTTTACAACTTCTGCCTGATGGAAGAGGGTGGGAGAGAGTATAACCGGGGTGGGAGGGGTCTTTGATGATGTTGGTTGCTTCCCCGAGGCAGTGGGAAGTGAAGATAAAGTCAATGGATGGAAGGCTGGTTTGCATGATGGACTAAGCTATGCTCACAATTCTGTAGTTTCTTTCGGTTTCGGGAAGAGCGGTTGCCATACCATAGAACATAGAACATAGAACATAGAACATTACAGCGCAGTACAGGCCCTTCGGCCCTCGATGTTGCGCCGACCTGTGAAACCAATCTGAAGCCCATCTAACCTAAACTATTCCATTATCATCCATATGTTTATCCAATGACCATTTAAATGCCCTTAAAGTTGGCGAGTCTACTACTTTTCCAGGCAAGGCATTCCACGCCCTTACTACTCTCTGAGTAAAGAACCTACCTCTGACATCTATCACCCCTCAATTTAAAGCTATGACCCCTCGTGCTAGCCACCACCATCCGAGGAAAAAGGCTCCAACTGTCCACCCTATCTAATCCTCTGATCATCTTGTATGTCTCTATTAAGTCACCTCTCAACCTTCTTCTCTCTAACGAAAACAGCCTCAAGTCCCTCAGCCTTTCCTCATAAGACCTTCCCTCCATACCAGGCAACATCCTGGTAAATCTCCTCTGCACCCTTTCCAATGCTTCCACATCCTTCCTATAATGTGGTGACCAGAACTGTACGCAATACTCCAAGTGCGGCTGCACCAGAGTTTTGTACGGCTGCAACGTGACCTCATGGCTCCGAAACTCAATCCCTCTACCAATAAAACCTAACACATCGTACGCCTTCTTAACAACCCTATCAACCTGGGTGGCAACTTTCAGTGATCTATGCACATGGACACCGAGATCTCTCTGCTCATCCACACTACCAAGAATCTTACCATTAGCCCAGTACTCTGTATTCCTGTTACTCCTTCCAAAGTGCTGTGATACATCCAGGTAGGATGCTTTCTATGGTGTATCTATAAAAATTGGTAAGAATCTTAATGGACATGCCAATTTCCTTAGCTTCCTGAGGAAGTAGAAGCTTGTTGTGCTTTCTTGACTGTGGTATTGAGGTGGGTGGACCAGGACAGATTGTTGGTGATTATCACTCCCAGGAACTCAATGCTCTCGGCCATCTCCACCTCAGCACCATTGATACAGACAGGATCGTGCCCTCCATTCTGCTTCCTGAAGTCAATGACCAGCTCCTTCATTTTGCTGACATTGATGGAGAGGTTGTTGTCTTTACACCATGCTGTTAAGCACTTTACCTCCTTCCTGTGCTCTGTCTTGTCATTGTTTGAGATCCAACCTACAATGGTGGTGTTGTCAGCAAACTTGTAAATGGTGTTGGTGTGGACTTTGGCCACACACATGAGTGTATAAGGAGTACAGTAGGGGGCTGAGTACACAGTTTGGTGGGGAGTCAGTGTTGAGGATTATTGACGAGGAGGTGTAGTTGCCTGTTCTAACTCACTGTGGTCTGATGGTCAGGAAGTCGAGGATCCAGTTACACAGTGAGGAACTGAGACGTAGATCTTGGAGTTTGGAGATGGGTTTGTTAGGGATCAAGGCAGTGCTGCAGTCAATGTGTCGGAGCCTGATGTAGGTCTCCTTCTTATCCAGCTGTTCCAGGGATGAGTGTCGGGCCAGAGAGAAGGCATCTGCTGGGGACTTGTTACACTGTTAGGCAAATTGCAAGCGATCAAAGCAATCTAGGAGGCTGGAGTTGATATGGGCCACGACTAAGATCGTAATAAGGAGAGGTTAAAGATGTCAGTGAATACTCCCTCCAGCTGGCCTGCACAGGAACTGAGTGCATGGCCGGGGATCTCACCAGGGCAAGTACCTTTCTGTGGGTTCACTCTCCGATCTGATGTCTGCAGCGGTGACCATGGGTACAAGTGCACTTGGGGCTGTAGGGGCAGGAGACATCATTTCATTGACCTCCTGTACAAAACCAGCACAGAATACATTGAGCCCATGGAGGTGGGATGTACTGTTGCCTGCAATTCTGTTTGATTTCTTTGTAGCCCGTTATGTAGTGTAAGCCTTGCCACAAACAATGGGTGTCTGTGTGGTTAGTCTGGGTTTCAAGCTGGGTTTGGTATTGCCTTTTGGCGTCGATGATGGCCTTGTGAATGTCATAGCTGGATTTCCTGTGCAAGTCAAGGTCGCCCAAGGCCTGGACTTCATTAGGGAGTGAATCTCCTGGTTCATCCATGGTTTCCAGTCAGCTTCACACTTACTAATGAACTCTGCAATGGTAGTGTCATCCTGCTTTAGGTTGGCCACTGAGTCCTTGAATATGAACCAGTCCACTGACTCTCAGCAGTCCTGTAGAAGCCCTTCTGTTGCCTCAGACCAGCGCTGCACTACTTTCTGTCCTGGGTCCTCACCTTTCAGTTTCAGTTTGTAAACTGGGAGGAGGAGCACAGCGTTGTGGTCTGATTTTCCAAAGTGCGGATGGTGAGCACCTTTGATAGTTGTGTCGCAATGGTCGAGGATGTTCAGACCTCTGGTGGGACAGGAGACGTGTTGATGGTATTTTGGTGGCACATTCTTGAGGTTGGCCTGGTGGAAGTCGCTGGCTACGATGATCAAGGCTTCGGGGTATTCAGTCTCAACTGTAGATTCCTACGCTTCATCAAGTGCACTCTTCATTCCCACATGGGGTGGGACGTAGACTTGGACTCAACATGAGATTTCAGGTACTGACTACAAGGATAAAGGCATGAGATCTCATGGTTTTGAAGAAACAAAGATGAACTTTGCTGTGCTAAGTTAAAACAGTAATGAAATCTACTATATGTGCAGCTAACTTACTCAGATTTGCTAAATGTCAAACTTTTAACAGACAAACTGCTCCAACACCCCACATCAAACAGCAAGTGTGGTCACACAGGATCCCACAGGTGTCTCAGCAAGCTCCCAGATATTTGTGACACAGTTGGTCATCAATTCTGAACAAAATTTTACGAAAGATTTCAATTCTTCTCTTTCTAAGATTGAGTTTTGGAACTCCCTCAAGAGCTGCTCAATCACAGACTGCTTCAGCTATGGATCACCTCCTGGTAGCTTGCTCTCGCGATGACAGCTGGACTGTTGTTAATGGGTACAACTGAGTGTCTCACTCAGCCATTTCAGACAGGAGTTAAGAGTCAACCACATTGCTGTGGGTCTGGAATCACATTAAGTAAACACAGTAAATAGGAGGAGTAGCCCATTCGTCCGATCACACCTACTGTACCACAATCATGGCTGACCATCTGTCTCAACACCATATTTCTGTTCCCTGCCCTCGATGCCCTTAGTTATAGAGTCATAGAGCTGTACAGCACAGAAGTAGACTCTTCGGTCCAACTCATCCATGCCGACCTAATATCCTAAATTAATTTGCCAGCATTGGGCCCATATCCCTCTAAAACCTTCCTATTCATATACCCATCCAGATGCCTTTTAAATGTTGTAATTGTACCAGCCTTCACCACTTCCTCTGGCACCTCGTTCCAGACATGCACCACCCTCTGTGTGAAAATGTTACACCTCAGGTCCCTTTTAAACTTTCCCCTCTCACCTTAAACCTATACCCTCTAGTTTTGAACTCCCCTACCCCTGGGGAAAAGACCTTATCTATTTGCCCTAGTCTCTAGAAATATATCTAATTCTTTAATCTATGGAGTGTGGTAGAGAATTCCTCAGGTTCACCAGCACCTGAGTGGGGACATTTCTCGTCATCTCAGTCAGAAATAGCAGATTTCTTTCCATGAAGAATTTTTGCTTCTGGATTACCTGTACTGAGACAAGTAGTCAGTTCCCAAACTATTAATTACATTTGTTAATTAATTGAATCTAGTTTCCACCAGCTGCCATGTTGGGATTTGAACCTGTCCTCAGATATCACGCTAGGCTACCATCACTCTGTGTTGCTTGCAGCAGTGGTCCCGGAGATTAATCTATGACTGGAACAAAAACAAAGTTGCTGGAAAAGCTCAGCAGGTCTGGCAGCATCTGTGGAGGAGAAAACAGAGTTAACGTTTTGGGTCTGGTGACCCG
>NW_025965809.1:0-450 GCF_021869965.1 Rhincodon typus | reverse complement strand
TGGCCTGCTGTGTTCATCCAGCTCTACACCTTGTTGCCACAGTCTAAGGATATGGGTAGACTATTTAGGACAGAGATGAAGAGAAATGTTTCCACCCAGAGAGTGGTGAGCCAGCAAAATTCTCTACCTGGGTCCTGTTTAGTTTGTCATTTATATAAATGATTTGGATGAGAATATAGAAGGCATGGTAAATAAGTTTGAGGGTGACTCCAAAATTGGTGGCATAGTAGACAGTGAAGAAGGTTTTCTAACATTACAAAGGGATCTTGATCAAATGGGTCAATGGGCTGAAAAATGGCAGATGGAATTCAACGTGGATAACTACGAGGTATTGCATTTTGGTACAACAAACAAGGGTAGGCCTTATACAATTAACGGTACGGCCTTGGGTAGTGTTGTAGAACAGAGGGACCTAAGGGTGCAGGTACATAATTCTTTAAAGTTTGCATC
>NW_025965808.1:105696-106000 GCF_021869965.1 Rhincodon typus | reverse complement strand
AATTTGAGAAGCATCCTCAAGCCCCAGAACCCCTTCAGCAATGTTAAGAGCCATTTCCCCCACTTTTGATTTAACCAACCATAAGTCACCGAAATTAAACAGATTCCCACTTAAGTTTTATTTAAAGATCTAGGGCACTAATTCCCAAGTCTGTTTCGTTCTGCTGGAACCTTTCATACCCCAAATCCGTTGAAATCTGTCCAAATCCATTCAGATGCAATCAGATCCCATACATGAACCGGCTAGATCCTGGACGAACCCCTGATCTGTCACGAAGCAGGGGGCAGCACCTCTCTGATAACCA
>NW_025965808.1:0-10696 GCF_021869965.1 Rhincodon typus | reverse complement strand
CTGTACAAAACTCTGGTGCGGCCGCACTTGGAGTATTGCGTACAGTTCTGGTCACCGCATTATAGGAAGGATGTGGAAGCATTGGAAAGGGTGCAGAGGAGATTTACCAGGATGTTGCCTGGTATGGAGGGAAGGTCTTATGAGGAAAGGCTGTTTTCGTTAGAGAGAAGAAGGTTAAGAGGTGACTTGATAGAGACATACAAGATGATCAGAGGATTAGATAGGGTGGACAGTGGGAGCCTTTTTCCTCGGATGGTGATGGCTAGCATGAGGAGACATAGCTTTAAATTGAGGGGTGATAGATATAGGACAGATGTCAGAGGTAGGCTCTTTACTCAGAGAGTAGTAAGGGCGTGGAATGCCCTGCCTGCAAAAATAGTAGACTCGCCAACTTTAAGGGCATTTAAATGGTCATTGGATAAACATATGGATGATAATGGAATAGTTTAGGTTGGACGGGCTTCAGATTGGTTTCACAGGTCGGCGCAACATCGAGGGCCGAAGGGCCTGTACTGCGCTGTAATGTCCTATGTTCTATAACCCTCCAAAAACAACATGCCCGCCCCCCCATTCTTGTCCCCATAACCCGACATTTACCATGACTAACCCACCTTGCCTGCACACTAACAGGCAAGTTAGCATAGCCAATTCACCTAACCTGCACATCCATGAACCAAGAAAGGAAACTGGAGCATCTGGAGGAAACCCGCAAGGACACAGGGAGAATGTGCAAACTCCACACAATTACCCACCCAAAGATGGAAAATTGACCCTGGGTTCCTGGTGCTGTGAGACAGCAGTGCTAATGCTAATAGCAGAGTCACCGCACCACCCCCGTTGCATCACCAACTGAAGGACACATTGGTGTGGGTGAACTGCCCTTCTTGTTACGTTGTGCCCATGGGGTAAAAGTGGGATGGTTGTCAAGGACAATCTGGAACAGAAAGCCAAAGTGACGAGTAGACTCACCTTGCTGTAGGACAAAGGGCTGAATGAGAGGCGGGATGGCCCAGAACTCATCTTTATCCAAAGATTTCACAGATGGTGCTGGGACACAGGCTGTACTCCCTGAATCCACGTAAAACAGAATGACCCGACTCTCCACGACATCCACGATCCAACACCTACAGACAGAAAGAAACAGGTGGGTCTTGAGATATAATCCTCATTCTGTGAGCAGTTGGGGAGCACGAGACAGAGACAGAATGTTCAGCAAGGTCAAGTGTGATCTGTTGTGGCTGTGATGTTGAAGCATTGCCAGATGGGGCTAGGCAAGTCCACTACACAGTGTCCTGCTGTCTACAGCAATCTCTTCCCCTTCCTCCCACTCATCCCAGGCTTTCATTTTAGCCAGATCCACCTTCCCTAAATTCCTAAAGATGCTTTAATCTAAATGAATGCTACTGTTCTCCAGAAGTCATTGTGCAAGAGCTTACCTTCGGACAGGCTGCTTCTTGGGAGCATAAATAAGACCAAAAATAAAAAAACTGAGCTGCGTAAGGATAGACTGGGGCCAGGTGACCAAACACTCAGTCAGAGAGGTCAGTTTTAAGGACCATATTAAAGAGGAGGGGTGATGGGAGAGGAAAATCCAGACCTCGACAGCTGATTACATGACTACCAACTGATCAGCCATGGAGGGCAACGCCAATACCTGGCCTGGGGGTGGATGGGGGTCAGTCAATTGTGTGCAGCCACCACCGCTGCCCGGCTAAAGTCAGCCGATGAGAGCAAGACCAGAGATTCTTTTCGGCCAGGTCCACCTGGTCCTCTGGATGTGTCCGTGCTAAGACTTTGATTGGTTATACTGATTTGGGGCTGTAGGTGGCACTGTGCATCAACAGTGGCTGCACTACACATTAAAAGTGACAGGGAGCAAGCTACTGGAGTTCAGACTTAATCAGGAGCATGTTCTGGTCCCAGCATCTTGGTGATTTATAGGGATTAAAATGGTCCAGAGCACCAGTGAGAACACGCCTGCTTCTCTCCCAAGAGTGGAAACTGAATATTATGTTTCCTTGAAGAGGGGGGAGCGGGGCAGTGGTTGTGATAGTTCCATTGGACAGACTGGAACAGAGTTCACCACCTTGCCTGCAAAACAGTGCATCCTATAGCACAGCACTCCTTCAGTGGACTCGAACCCCTGACTTTCTGACTCGAGGCACGAGTGAGATTTACAGAGATGCTGCTGATGGAGAGCATAGATGTGCAAACGATATTTAAATACATAGCTCACATCATGCCCCGTCATGTATTCATTAAGTCAATCCTGGGGCCGAAACAAGAGGGGACTAAGAGGATTACTCTGTCAAAGAGCTGACACAGGCAGGGTGGGCCAAATGGCCGCCTTCTGAGCTGGGCGATTCTACGATGGAGGTTCAAAATTGGCATGTTTCCAAATGACGTGTCTCCAGCATCAACTGGGCAGGATGTAAATCCCTTTGGAGTCAAGGTAGTAAGCGCAGAACCAATTTTATTGCCAGGGAAGCAATAAAGGAGCTCACTGACCTATTCCATTCCCCAGCCTCTCCTGGGAATTCCGCCATGCAGCGTCGGCCCCTCTGTACCTCTTCTTCCTTGAGGAATGGCTGCTCCTGGG
Source organism: Rhincodon typus (assembly GCF_021869965.1). Taxonomy (NCBI): domain Eukaryota; kingdom Metazoa; phylum Chordata; class Chondrichthyes; order Orectolobiformes; family Rhincodontidae; genus Rhincodon; species Rhincodon typus. The sequence goes on along the minus strand of NW_025965808.1, from coordinate 8,097 downwards.
TGACCACAGAGAGCGTGTTGAACAGCTGGCACATCTTCACATAGGTCTCCTGTTGCAAAGGTCATCATTCTCATTAAACCCCAAGGCCATTAGGTCTGACCTCTGCTTGTGTGTCACTTTACACATCCCCACACCTTCAGCCTACTGCCAATCCTCAACTCCTCCACCATGCACAACCAATGAACATGCATCTCCAAAGTAGGGTCTCAGAACCACCCACAGTGGTGTCATGTAGGGGAACAGAAATGGTAACAATTAGGAACCTGCTTCACCATTCAAGGAAATCATGGCTGATCTGTGTCAACACCATCTTCCTGCATCATCCCCATTATCTTTAATTTAAAAATAATACTGAAATCAACTTCTGTCTTAAATGCTCAAGGTTGAGTTTCCATGGTCACCTGGGACAGTTTTCTTTATTCATTCATGATATGTGGATGTATTTATTATCCATCTCTAATTGCCCTTGAGGCAGTGATGTTGAGCTGTATTCTTGAACCACTGTAGTCCATATGGTGTAGGTACACCCACAGGACAGCTAGGAAGGGAATTTCAGGATCTGGATCCAGCAACAATGAAGGTATGGCAATACATTTCCAAGTCAAGATGGTGGGTGGCTCAGAGGAGAACCTGCAGGTGGTGGTGTCCCCATATATGAAGGACCACGGCAGCACAAGATGGGCTTGGAAGGTGCTATCTGAGGAGCCTTGGTGAGTTGCTGCAGTGTCTTTTGTAGATGGTGCACACTGCTGCTATTGACCATTGGTAGTAGAGGGAGTAAATGTTGAAGGTGAGGGATGGGGTGCCTATTAGCCTTCCGAGTATTGGTGGAGTGGTACTCATCCAGGCAGCTGGAATGACACACTCGACTTGTGCTTTGTAGAACTTGGACAGGCCTTGGTGAGATGGGAGAGGAAGATACTTGCTACAGGATTCCCAACCTCCAATGTGCTCTTGCAGCCACATTATTTATACTGCTAGTCTGTTTCAGTTTCTGGTCAATGGTAAACAAGCGCCCCCCACCCCCGCCGCAGGACAATGATAGCCGGGAATTCACCACCTGCTGAGTGACGAAATTGCACCAGATGGGTGCATAGCAGGATCCCCCAGGTCTTGCACTGACAACAACCAGATGGTTTTATTTTTAGTGATGTCAATTTAAAATTATCCAGTGTTTACAGCACAATGAAGTTTACAAAGCTCCCTGTAGTCACGCCACTAGAGGGCGCAGTTTCTATCTATCTTATCAATTACTTTGTTCATCTTGAACAGCTCAACTAGATCACCTTTTAGTCATCCCAAACTGGAGGGAACATGGGTCTAGTCTGTGCATTTTGGCCTCCACAACCGATGCTTTCCAACTCATTAGTAACCTGGTACATCACTGTAGACAAAGCACCCCTCAGACAATACAGTGCACTTTTGAAACTGCAAATGAAGCCTAGCGCATTCTTCAAATGGTTCTGCAAACGGCAACAAATCATTTAAATGTGCTTTTACCCATTGCCCTACCCCCTTACCGGAGTCAGGTTCATGGCCCAGAAGTAAGGCATGTGGGGGAACGTGTCCATGACCATAAGCCCAACATCTCCATGCACCTTGGTGCTCTCTGCCATCCAGCCAATGTCCTTGAAACAGCTGGTCAGCATCTGTACCAACGTCAAACTCCTGGACAAAGACATTTTGCAGAGAATTACACAGAATCCATAAGACATGGGAGCAGAACTATGCCATTTGGTCTTTCGAGTCTGCCTCGCAGCAGAGAAACAGATCATTTGGCCCACCAGATCTACTTCCGTATTTGTGCTCTACACAAATTTCTTCCCTTCTCATCTCCCTCTCCATGTTACCCCATCAATATATCCTTCTCTTTATTGTTCTCCCTGCCACTTAACTTAAAAGAAGTTAAAATTACCAAATGGAGACAGCACAGGAGATCATTCAGCCCATCTGATTCATGCTGGCTCTCTAAGCACAACCTGCTCATTCCTACTCCCCTACCTTTTCCCCATAGCCTGGCAATTTTTCTTTTCCCTTGAAATAATCGCCCAATTTCCTTTGGAAGACCTAGAATGAATCTGCCTTCAGACATATAGCGCAGCTCAAATTTGAACCATTTGTTGCATAGAAAAGAAAGTTTCTCCTTGTTACTGCCAATTGCCCTGAATCAGCACCTGATGGCTCTCAATCTGCCCACCAACAAGAAAAGCTCCTCTCCATTCTGTCTTGACCCCATGTGATGTTCAATACCTCTGTCAAAATCTCCTCTCTGAGGACAGCAGCCTCAGCTTCTCAAAGCTAGCCACATAACTGCCTTTTCTTCACCTTCACTGATGCCTTCACTTCCTTCCTGTAGTGTGTGCTATCTGCTTAGATCATTGTGTGGTGACGTAGCATACAAGGTCAAGTGCCGGAAAATGGGATTAGTCTAGATGGATGTCTGATGACTAGCACAAACACAATGGACCGAAAGGCCTGTTCTATTACTTTCCCAAGGTTCATTAGGCTGATACTAGATATGGTGGGATTTTCTTACGAGGAGAGACGAAGCAGATTGGGTCTGTACTCTCTGGATTTGAGAAGAATGAGAGATGACCTTATTGAAACATACAAGATTCTTAGGGGACTTAGCCTACTATCTCTGACATGGAGAGAGGTTATTTCCCCTTGTGTGTGCGTGTCTAGGACTACAGGACATAATCTCAGGATAAGATGTCACACATTTAAGACATAGAAGAATTCCTTCCCCCAGAGGGTATTGAATCCATGGAATTCTTTACCGCAGAGAGCTGTTAAGTATATTCAAGGCCGAGACAGACAGATTTTAAATCAGCAAGGAAATCAAGGGTTATAGAGAAAAGGCAGGAAAGTGGAGTTGAGGATTATCAGATCAGCAGAACAGACTTGACGGGCTGAATAGCCTACTTCTGTTCCTATTGACTCATGACCTATTGCTGCACCCAGTTGATTAAGGTGAAAAGATTTGGTAACCAGGGGACTGACAAAAATGGCGAGATTGGCAACTAGGAGAACTTGTAAAAAGAAAACCTGAAGCAGCGAGTTGTGATCTGAAACATTCTACCTGAAGGGACAGTGGAAGCACGTTCAACGGGAACATAAAAACATAGATACACAGCAAGAGGAGGTGGCCATTCAGCCCATACAGCCAGCCCTGCTATTCTAGATCATGGCTTACCTTCTACCACTTACTGGGACCAAAGGCTGCAACCAGTCAACATAGCTCCTACTGATCTATCAAGGCCCAAGCCACTTAGAAACAATTCAACCACAAAGTGGAATGGTAGCAGCAGCGATGGAGGAGAAAGCCAACCTAAGGCTATAAATCCCACGCAACAACGTGCTCCAACTGCAGAAAAACTTGTGGATCCCATATTGGCTGCTCAGCCATAGAGTCATAAAGCACGGAAACAGAGCATCCGCCACCTGTTTGTTTCCTCTCCACCTATCCTCTCCTCTATCCATCTTCTATCCGCCTCCCACTCTCTCCCTATTTATTTCAGAACCCCCTTCCCCTCCCCCTTTTCTGATGAAGGGTCTAGGCCCGAAACGTCAGCCTTTCTGCTCCTATGATGCTGCTTGGCCTGCTGTGTTCATCCAGCCCTGCACCTTGTTGTCTCGGATTCTCCAGCATCTGCAGTTCCTACTATCTCTGATTCAATCTCCCCCTTCAATCCAACCAGTCCATGCTGACCATAATCCCAAACTAAACTAGTCCCACCTGCCTGCGCTTCGTCCATACCCCTCTGAACCTTTCCTATTCATGTACTTATCCAAATGTCTTTTAAACATTGTAACTGTAAACACATCCTCAGGAAGTTCATTCCACACGTGAACCACCTTCTGTGTAAAAAAAAAAAACTGCCCTTCATCTTGTTTAAAATCCTTCTCCTCTCACCTTAAAAAATATGCTCCCTAGTCTTGAAATCCCCAATCCTAAGGAAAAGGCACCTGCCACTAACCTTATCTATACTCATTATTTTATAAAACTCAATAAAGGTCACTTCTCAACCTCCTACCCTCCAATGAAAAAAGTCCCAGCCTATCCAGCCTCTCCTTATAACTCAAACCCTCAATTCCCAGCAACATCCTGGTAAATCTCTTTTGAGCCATCCAAAGACTCACCTAGCCTGACAGATATCATCCTTAATTCAAATGAACTGCCGTTGATGTCTATTGTCTACCTCAATGCCATTTCCCTGCACTATCCCCACAAGGATTGATTTCTGGTCTTGAACCTGCTCAAAGGTTGAGCTTCCTCAGCCCTTCTGGGGGGACAGAATTCCAAAGATTCGCCAACTTCTAAGTGAAGACTTTCCTGAGCAGTCCTAAATGGCCTGTCCCTAATTCTGAGGCTGTGTCCCCTAAGTCTATTCGCCCACTTCTCTTGCATCTACCCTGTAAGACTTTTTCCCATGAGTTTCAATGAGATCACCTCTCATCCTTTAAGATTCTAAATAATAGAGGCACAGGCTCATTGACCTCTCTGATCTCAGGAATCGACTCTATGTCCTTCCTTAGGCAAGGGATCCAAAGGTCCCCACAAATATCCCTCAATATCAGAAACATTTCAAACTTTGAAAAGGGAACTGAGTAAACACTTATTATGAGAAATTTGCAGGGAGAGGGAAAATAGATGGATTGGACTAGGACTCAATGGATTGGTATTTGAAGTCCAGCACAAGTTAGATGGGCCAAATGGCCTTCTTTCTATGTGACATGATTCTGAGTCTAATACAAAACAAGAGAGCAAGCTCAAGACTTTCTGGCCTCATGGCTCTCCTGTTTCTTTTCAGCCATTGGCAGTAGCAACCTTTGACCTGGAAGTGGTGAAATTTATGCTCTGCCCAGCACAGAAAACAAACCTTTATCAGTACCTCATCTCCAAAGGGATCGCATAGCCAATCTGACCTCCGTCCTTAACTGGCCGAGAGATGCACAAGGTTTCTGCAGGAGACGAAAACAAAGTAAGTGGGTTTGTAAGTAGCTTGCTGACAATAAGAACTAGATGAGAGTTTTGATGTACAAAGGGACCTGGGTGTCCTTATATAACAGCGACTGAAAGCAAGCGTGCAGGTGAAGCAAGCAGTTAGGAAGGGTAATGGCACGTTGGGCTTCACTACAAGAGGGACTGAGTATAGGAGCAAGGAAAGTCTTACTGCAGCTGTACTGGAGTTTGGTGAGATCACACTGTTGGATTATGTTCATTTATGGTCTGCTTATCTAAGAAAACATATAACTGCCATATAGGGAATGCAGAGAAGATTCACTAAACTGATTCCTGGGATGACAGGTTTGTTGTACGAGGAGAAAGTAGGTTGACTGGACCTGTATTCACTGTAGTTTAGAAGAATGAGAGGACATTTTATTGAAATCCATATAATCCTGACAGGGCTGGATGCGGGGACGGTGTCTTAGGATACAGGGATAGACCATTTCTGACTGAGAGGAGAATTTTCTTCACTTAGATGGGCAGCACAAGCCTGGCAATGAAGTTATCGAATATATTTAAGAAAGAAAGAAATTGATTCCTAGAGGCTATAGGTGTCAAGGGGTATGGTTGAGATAGAAGATTGGCAATGATCATTTTGAATGGCAGGGTGGGTTTGATGGATAAAATGGCCTCCTCTTGCTCCTATGTTTATGTTTCTACATGTGGCACTAAACTTTTGATCACATGTAGCTGTAATGCTGTATTCTGAATTCTGTTCTATTACCTTGACGCACTTATGCAAGGTAATGATTTGCCTAGTTAGCACTCAAAACAATACTTTTCACTGTATCTCAGTACATGTGACAATAATAAATCAAATGAAGTCATGTCTTAGTGTCTCCTTATGCGACTTACTATGAATTCCTGTCTAATTATGCTCTTGGGAAGCAGAGGTGGCAAATGGGGGGGACACTTTACTACGTTAAGGTGCTGGAGGAATGTGCATTTCATAGTCTAGGTTTGAACATCAAGAAGAGGCAAAGCAGGAGATGAAAGGGCACCAGAGTGAGTGCCTTCAGACAGACAGGATGTCTGAGAGGTAACACTTTCAATGGATATCTCAGGAAAGATATATTGGCCTTAGCGACGGGAGGATGTAGTTTATCTGAACAATACAACTTAGGGGCAGAAACAGGCCACTTGTTCCCTTGTGCCTGCTCCGCCATTCAATAAACTGACAGCTAATCTCATTACTTCACATTCCTGCTGACTTCTGACCCATGACACCTGATACCAGGGCTTAAGGGGTTCAGGTTAGAAGATAGGTTCATTAAACTGTGACTGTTGAAGATTAAAGTGTTTAAAATGTTGCAAAGATTTCGAAGGGTAGATAAGAGAAACAATTTCCTAGAGTGGAGAAATGGAAGAGTGGGGACATCATCTTAACATTGGAGTGAGACAATTTAAGTGAAACACTTTTACCCCAACACAAGTATTAATGAAAATACCCAGGAAAGGATACAAATTCTTGAGGACTGAGCTTTATTCAATAAAGTCATGACTTACTTGTCTGTGTGTTGAATTTCAAAATCCCATCTACACCCAATAATCTTCGATTTCCTTACCTCTCGCAATTCTGTCCACCCCACCCTAAAAATTGTTAGTGACACTGCTTCTACCTTCTGAGCTGCAGAATTCTAAAGGTGCACAATCCTCAGACAATTTTTCCTCATTTCTGTGCAAAAAGGATGACTCCTAATTCTAAAACGGCTCCTCCTGGATCTGGACTGACCCATAACAAGGCGTAAGGGGCGCAGGCTGCGAAATAGGATTCAGTTAAGTGTATGATTAACAATGATGCACTGGAATGGCCTCCTTCTGTTGCCATAATAAATCAGTAAATACTGAAAATCAGGTCAGACACAGACTGACTCAGCACGCTTGCCTTGAAGGGCAAGAATGGATTCGACAAATGTAATTGTTCCTAATGACTAAGACACCCAAGGTGGTGATGTGGGACTACCAGACAATACAAGACAGCCAGACTAACCCACTGACACCCGCCCAGCCAGCAACGATGAGTCAGCCATAACATATTTGCACGGCTCGGCTGTGGCTCACATGTCAAAATCCACCGTCTGTAAGATATTCACCCCCAGAATGGGGCCATGGGCTTGCAGGCGGGCGTTGTGTGTAGAACGACAGGAAGGATAGCAAGGGTTTTGCAGCAAAGCATTTGGGGTAAGTAATGGTTGGCCATTGTTTAACTGATTGGTGATGCAGGCTCAAAGGACTGAATGGTCTCCAGCTGACCCATGAGAAGGTAAGTGTGTGTGTGTGCGCATGTGTGTACATGCATGCACATGACAGGAAGAGGAGAAAGACAAGAAAAGAATGGGAAAAGAGGGAAGTGAGTGATGGTAGGATTGAGCGAGGGAGGAAAGGATAGAGGAAGGGAAAGTGAGGGAGTAAAGAATGCAAGAGAGACAAAGCCACAGAAAGTACTTACTGTTACCTAGACTGGGGTCTTTGTCAACCTTCTCTAGAGGCTGTGGGTTAAAACAAAAAGAGGGTACAGGATTAGAATGACACAGCCAACAGAAGCACTGAACAATTCAGGTTCGAACCATATTCCACCTGACAGAACTCCATTGGAATTGGCCACTCCATTTATTTCCGCCACACCCGAGGGATCAGCAGGCTATACGATTAAAGCCTCAGCAATGCTAGGTCAGAATCACAGCTCACTAAGAAATCTTCTCGATAAGCAACTGATCAGGGAGATGAACCCTCAATTATTATATCCAATCCTCCATCCTCGTTTAAGCAAATGAAACATGGGGGCTTTCAGATCTCTGGAGTTCAGTGCCACAGTGGGCAGAGTCACCAGGTTCATGGGAACAACCCAACCTCTTTGGCTGGCCATCCTGAAGCTCTGCTTCAATCTACAACACCAGCAACAGGTGCACTAGGAGCACTGCCACCTGCAGGTTTCCCCCTGAGCTACACACCACCCTGACTGGGAAGTAGACTGGCCATTTCTTCTTCATCTATACTCCCTCCTGAACAGCATAATGGATGCACCTACACTACTTAGGATGCAGCAATTCGAGGAAACAGCTCACTGCCACCTTCTCAAGGGACAA
>NW_025965807.1:101389-106000 GCF_021869965.1 Rhincodon typus | reverse complement strand
GAAATGTGCAATTTTGAAGGAGGTTGAAAAGGTTGATGCTGAGAGATTGTTTCCCCAGATCATGGAAGCTAAAACACAAGGGCACAGGCTCAGGATTAGAAGCAAATCATTTACGACTGAGATGAAGAGAAATTACTTCACTCAGATGGTTGGAATTTTTGGAATTCTGTTCTCCAGAGGGCTGTGGATGCTCCATTGTTGATTATATTTAAGGCCAGGATAGATAGATTTCTGTTCTCTCCGGGAATTGAGGAGTGGGCAGGCAAATGGATGTAAAGCCCAAGGCCATCCATGATGGTGTTGAATGACAGAGCAGGCACAACAAAACATGTCCTTATTGCTGCAGGTTCCACACTATACTGATAGTGGACATAACGGTGTTCAAGTTCCAGCTGAGGGTAGCTCACTCAGCACAGATCCAGCATCAAACCCCTCGACCCTTCTGCATCTGGGTATCTTTGGGTTCTATTTTTCCCTCCATTTGACTGGTGTTAATGAAGAAGTCATGGCCTCATAATAGAGTCAGCAACCTTATTGTCCTGATGATGATCTCACTGCCATGTTGAAATTGGCCTCTCTCTGGATGGCCAAAACACTCAGCTGTCTCAGGCATTGGGCTCCTCTTCACCTGAGAAATTTAGATCTATGAGGTAAATAAGACCCCAGTTGCCATTTTGAGGGCAGAGCTGGTGAGAGCCTGCTCTGTTCCCCCACCAGCCCCTTCCAAAGCTAGGCGCTGAACTATTTCTGTGGGTCATGCATGTGACCAAGAGCAACCTCCATCCCTCGGTCATCAACTCCCCAATACTCACAAAAATAACGTCAAAAGCTAGTGCCTCAGGAAATACTCTCATTTTCCCTTCAATGATGCTTTACTGTCCAAACAGCTGCCCCCAGCCCAAACCTGAGGCCTCAACCCCGTAAGCCAGACCTGTAGGTCCATTTGTTTCCTGTCACTTGCCTCCAGGAGGACACGGAGTCTTAAACTGAGGGGAGAGAGTGTGGGGTTCCTCACCTTACTCAGTGGCTTTGTAAACCAGCAGTATAACTCAAGTCAGACTGGTTCAGATATTGCTTAACTCAACGCAGATAAACTAAGATATTATTAATCGCCCTGTTCATCCAGTTCGACACCTTGTTACATCAGATTCTCCAGCATCAGCAGTTCCTACTATCTCTGTATTATTAACTAACCCAGTTTGCACCTGAGGTTTTATTATACCACAACCCACATTACACCCAATGAAACATTTGGCAAGATAATTATTATAACGTTTGTTTCATATAATATACAGGCTGCGTCTGTGGTATCACTAAGCAAGCAGTCTCAGAGCAGGGACTGATACCTCAGCAATGTACACCACCTTGAATGAACGCAGGGAGACCACTCAAAGACATGGTTTAAAGAACTGCCCGTTTCACGTTAGCCATGAGAACTGTGATGCTTCGTGGAGTTGAAATGCATTCCTCTATTGACTGCTTAAACTCACATGGAAATAATAGACACCCACAGCATGCCACAGGAAGTAGCATCTTCGGTCAAAGGGGAAACTTGGCAAACCGACAACACCAGCAGGGAATTATATGACACTCTGAGGATGCAGGAGTAACGTTAGATAAATAAATAAATAAGTGAACTGTGTTTCTGCCATCAACCGAAATGAATGTTAAACAGGTTCATTATTTTGTTTAGCTGTTACCATTAATGAGTGCTGACTGTTTCTGGAACGCAGTTAATGGGTGCTGCCTGTATCTGGGGCAAAGTTAATAGGTGATGACTGTTTCTGGGGCATAGTCAATGGGTGCTGACTGTGTCTGGACCACAGTTAATGGGTGTTGAATGTTTCTGGAGCACAGTTAATGGGAGATGACTGTATCTGGGCACAGTTAATGGGTGATGTCTGTATCTGGGCACAGTCAATGGGTGATGACTGTATCTGGGCACAGTTAATGGGTGCTGACTGTGTTTGGAGCACAGTTAACGGATACTGACTGTTTCAGGAGCGCAGTTAAAGCGTGCTGACAGTTTCTGGAGCGCAGTTAATGGGTGCTGACTGTTTCTAGAGCACAGTTAATGGGTGCTGACTGTTTCTAGAGCACAGTTAATGGGTGCTGACTGTTTCTGGAGCAGTGTTAATGGGTGCTGACTGTTTCTGGAGCAGTGTTAATGGGTGATGACTGTATCTGGTGGGCAGTTAATGGGAGTTGACTATTTCTGGAGCGCAGTAAATGGGTGTTGAATGTTTCTGGGCATAGTTAATGGGATCTGACTGTTTCTGGGGCACAGTTAATGGGTGCTGACTGTTTCTGGGGTGCAGTTAATGGGTGCTGACTATTTCAGGAGCGCAGTTAATGTGTGCTGAGTGTTGCTGGGGCACAGTTAATGGGTCCTGACTGTTTCTGGGGTGCTGTTAATGGGTGTTGACTGTTTCTTTAGCGCTGTTAATGTGTGCTGACTGCTCCCAGAGCACAGTTGATGGGATCTGACTGTTTCTGGGGCACAGTTTATGGGTGAATACTGTTTCTGGGGTGCATTTAATGGGTGCTGACTGTTTGTGGAGCACAGTTAATGGGTGCTGACTGTTGCTGGGGCACAGTTAATGGGTGCATACTGTTTGTGGAGCAGTGTTAATGGGTGATGACTGTTACTGGGGTGCAGTTTACGGGTGCTGACTGTTTCTGGGCATAGTTAATGCGTGATGACTGTATCTGGGCACAGTTAATGGGCGCTGACTGTGTCTGGAGCACAGTTAACGGACAATGACTGTTTCAGGAGCGCAGTTAATGGGTGCTGACTGTTTCAGGAGCGCAGTTAATGCGTGCTGACTGTTTCAGGAGCGCAGTTAATGGGTGATGACTGTTTCAGGAGCGCAGTTAATGGGTGATGACTGTTTCAGGAGTGCAGTTAATGCGTGCTGACTGTTTCTGGGCACAGTTAATGGATACTGACTGTTTCACGAACGCAGTTAATGGGTGCTGACTGTTTCTGGGCAGAGTTAATGGGTGCTGACTGTTTCTGGACCACAGTTAATGGGTGATGAGTGTATCTGGGCACAGTTAATGGGCGCTGACTGTGTCTGGAGCACTGTTAACAGACACTGACAGTTTCAGGAGCGCAGTTAATGCGTGCTGACTGCTTCTGGAGCACAGTTAACAGACACTGACTGTTTCAGGAGTGCAATTAATGCGTGCTGACTGTATCTGGGGTGCAGTTAATGGGTGCTGACTGTTAATGGAGCACAGTTAATGGGTGCTAACTGTTTCTCGAGCACAGTTAATGGGTGCTGACTGTTTCTGGAGCACAGTTAATGGATATTGACTGTTTCAGGAGTGCAGTTAATGCATGCTGACTGTTTCAGGGGCGCAGTTAATGGATATTGACTGTTTCAGGAGCGCAGTTAATGGGTGCTGACTGTTTCTAGAGCACAATTAATGGGTGCTGACTGTTTCTAGAGCACAGTTAATGGGTGCTGACTGTTTCTGGGCACAGTTAATGGGTGCTGTCTGTTGCTGGGGCACAGTTAATGGGTGCATACTGTTTCTGGAGCAGTGTTAATGGGTGATGACTGTTACTGGGGTGCTGTTAAAGGATGCTTAATTTTTCTGGGGCACAGTTAATGGGTGCTGACTGTTTCTGGAGCACAGTTAATGGATACTGACTGTTTCAGGAGCGCAGTTAATGGGTGCTGACTGTTTCCAGAGCACAGTTAATGGGTGCTGACTGTTTCTGGAGCACAGTTAATGGGTGCTGACTGTTTCTGGGCACAGTTAATGGGTGCTGACTGTTTCTGGTGGGCAGTAAATGGGAGTTGACTATTACTGGAGCGCAGTAAATGGCTGGTGAATGTTACTGGACCACAGTTAATGGGTGCTGACTGTTGCTGGGGTACAGTCAATGGGTGCTGACTGTTTCTGGAGCACTGTTAATGGGTGCTGACTGATTGTGGGCACAGTTAATGGGTGCTGACTGTATCTGGGGTGAAGTGAATGGGTGCTGACTGTTTCTGGGGTGAAGTTAATGGGTGCTGACTGCATCTGGGGTGAAGCTAATGGGTGCTGACTGTTTCTGGAGCACAGTTAATGGGTGCTGACTGTATCTGGGTTGAAGTTAATGGGCGATGACTTTTTCTGGAGCACAGGTAATGGGTGCTGACTGTTTCTGGGAACAGTTAATGGGTGCTGACTGTTTCAGGAGCGCAGTTAATGGGTGCTGACTGTTTCTAGAGCACAGTTAATGGGTGCTGACAGTTTCTGGAGCAGTGTTAATGGGTGATGACTGCATCTGTTGGGCATTAAATGGGAGTTGACTGTTGCTGGAGCGCAGTAAATGGGTGGTGAATGTTTCTGGACCACAGTTAATGGGTGCTGACTGTATCTGGGGTGGAGTTAATGGACGATGACTATTTCTGGAGCACAGTTAATGGGTGCTTACTGTTTGTGGGCACAGTTAATGGGTGCTTACTGTTTTGGGGGGCAAGTTAATGGGTGCTTACTGTTTCTGGGGCACAGATAGTGGGTGCTTACTTCTTCTGGGCACAGTTAATGGGTGATGACTGTTTCCGGGTCCAGTTAATGGGTGATGACTGTTTCTGGAGCGCACGAAAAGGGTGC
>NW_025965807.1:98226-101379 GCF_021869965.1 Rhincodon typus | reverse complement strand
GTGAATGGATACTGACTGTTTCTGGAGCACAGTTAATGGGTGCTGACTGTTTTTTGAGCACAGTTAATGGGTGCTGACTGTTTCTGGGCACAGTTAATGGGTGCTGACTGTATCTGGTGGGCAGTAAATGGGAGTTGACTATTACTGAAGCGCAGTAAATGGGTGGTGAATGTTTCTGGACCACAGTTAATGGGTGCTAACTGTTGCTGGGGTACGGTCAATAGGTGCTGACTGTTTCTGGAGCACAGTTAATGGGTGCTGACTGTTTCTGGAGCACAGTTAATAGGTGATGACTGTATCTGGGCACAGTTAATGGGCGCTGACTGTGTCTGGAGCACAGTTAACAGACACTGACCGTTTCAGGAGCGCAGTTAATGCATGCTGACTGTTTCTGGAGCGCAGTTAATGGATACTGACTGTTTCAGGAGCGCAGTTAATGGGTGCTGACTGTTTCTGGAGCACAGTTAATGGGTGCTGACTGTTTCTAGAGCACAGTTAATGGGTGCTGACTGTTTCTGGGCACAGTTAATAGGTGATGACTGTATCTGGGCACAGTTAATGGGCGCTGACTGTTTCAGGAGCGCCGTTAATGGGTGCTGACTGTTTCTGGTGTGCAGTGAAAGGGTGCTGAATGTTTCTGGAGCGCAGTTAATGGAGCACAGTTAATGGGTGCTGACTGTTTCTAGAGCACAGTTAATGGGTGCTGACTGTTTCTGGAGCACAGTTAATGGGTGCTGACTGTATCTGGGGCGCAGCTAATGGGCGATGACTTTTTCTGGAGCACAGTTAATGGGTGCATACTGTTTGTGTGCACAGTTAATGGGCGCTTACTGTTTTGGGGGGCAAGTTAATGGGTGCTTACTGTTTCTGGGGAACAGATATTGGGTGCTTATTGTTTCTGTTCACAGTTAATGGGTGATGACTGTTTCCGGGCACAGTTAATGGGTGCTGACTGTTTCTGGGAACAGTTAATGGGTGCTGTCTGTTTCAGGAGCGCAGTTAATGGGTGCTGACTGTTTCTAGAGCACAGTTAATGGGTGCTGACTGTTTCTAGAGCACAGTTAATGGGTGATGACTGCATCTGGTGAGCAGTAAATGGGAGTTGACTATTACTGGAGCGCAGTAAATGGGTGGTGACTGTTTCTGGACCACAGTTAATGGGTGCTGACTGTTGCTGGGGGACAGTCAATGGGTGCTGACTGTTTCTGGAGCACAGTTAATGGGTGCTGACTGTTTCTGGGCACAGTTAATGGATGCTGACTGTATCTGGGGTGAAGTTAATGGGTGCTGACTGTTTCTGGAACGCAGTTAATGGATACTGACTGTTTCTGGAACGCAGTTAATGGGTGCTGACTGTTTCTAGAGCACAGTTAATGGGTGCTGACTGTTTCTAGAGCACAGTTAATGGGTGCTGACTGTTTCAGGAGCGCCGTTAATGGGTGCTGACTGTTTCTGGTGTGCAGTGAAAGGGTGCTGAATGTTTCTGGAGCGCAGTTAATGAGTGCTGACTGTTAATGGAGCACAGTTAATGGGTGCTGACTGTTTCTGGAGCACTGTTAATGGGTGCTGACTGTATCTGGTGGGCAGTAAATGGGAGTTGACTATTACAGGAACGCAGTAAATGGGTGGTGAATGTTTCTGGACCACAGTTAATGGGTGCTGACTGTTGCTGGGGTACTGTCAATGGGTGCTGACTGTTTCTGGAGCACAGTTAATGGGCGCTGACTGTGTCTGGAGCACAGTTAACAGACACTGACTGTTTCAGGAGCGCAGTTAATGCATGCTGACTGTTTCAGGAGCGCAGTTAATGTGTGCTGACTGTATCTGGGCACAGTTAATGGGTGCTGACTGTATCTGGGGTGAAGTTAATGGATGCTGACTGTTTCTGGGTTGAAGTTAATGGGTGCTGACTGTTACTGGGTTGAAGTTAATGGGTGCTGACTGTTACTGGGGTGCAGTTAAAGGATGCCTACTTTTTCTGGAGCACAGTTAATGGATACTGACTGTTTCAGGAGCGCAGTTAATGGGTGATGACTGTTTCAGGAGCGCAGTTAATGCGTGCTGACTGTGTCTGGAGCACAGTTAATGGATACTGACTGTTTCAGGAGCGCAGTTAATGGGTGATGACTGTTTCTCGAGCACAGTTAATGGGTGCTGACTGTATCTGGTGGGCAATAAATGGGAGTTGACTATTACTGGAGTGCAGTAAATGGGTGCTGACTGTTTCTAGAGCACAGTTAATGGGTGCTGACTGTTTCTAGAGCACAGTTAATGGGTGCTGACTGTTTCAGGAGCGCCGTTAATGGGTGCTGACTGTTTCTGGTGTGCAGTGAAAGGGTGCTGAATGTTTCTGGAGCGCAGTTAATGAGTGCTGACTGTTAATGGAGCACAGTTAATGGGTGCTGACTGTTTCTGGAGCACTGTTAATGGGTGCTGACTGTATCTGGTGGGCAGTAAATGGGAGTTGACTATTACAGGAACGCAGTAAATGGGTGGTGAATGTTTCTGGACCACAGTTAATGGGTGCTGACTGTTGCTGGGGTACTGTCAATGGGTGCTGACTGTTTCTGGAGCACAGTTAATGGGTGCTGACTGTTTCTGGGCACAGTTAATGGGCGCTGACTGTGTCTGGAGCACAGTTAACAGACACTGACTGTTTCAGGAGTGCAGTTAATGCATGCTGACTGTTTCAGGAGCGCAGTTAATGGGTGCTGACTGTATCTGGGCACAGTTAATGGGTGCTGACTGTTTCTGGGTTGAAGTTAATGGGTGCTGACTGTTACTGGGGTGCAGTTAAAGGATGCCTACTTTTTCTGGAGAACAGTTAATGGATACTGACTGTTTCAGGAGCGCAGTTAATGGGTGATGACTGTTTCAGGAGCGCAGTTAATGCGTGCTGACTGTTTCTGGAGCACAGTTAATGGATACTGACTGTTTCAGGAGCGCAGTTAATGGGTGATGACTGTTTTTCGAGCACAGTTAATGGGTGCTGACTGTATCTGGTGGGCAGTAAATGGGAGTTGACTATTACTGGAGTGCAGTAAATGGGTGGTGAATGTTTCTGGACCACAGTTAAGAGGTGATGACTGTATCTGGGCACAGTTAATGGGCGCTGACTGTGTGTGGAGCACAGTTAACAGACACTGACTGTTT
>NW_025965807.1:97201-98126 GCF_021869965.1 Rhincodon typus | reverse complement strand
TCTGGAGCACAGTTAATGGATACTGACTGTTTCAGGAGCGCAGTTAATGGGTGATGACTGTTTTTCGAGCACAGTTAATGGGTGCTGACTGTATCTGGTGGGCAGTAAATGGGAGTTGACTATTACTGGAGCGCAGTAAATGGGTGGTGAATGTTTCTGGGCCACAGTTAATGGGTGCTGACTGTTGCTGGGGTACAGTCAATGGGTGCTGACTGTTTCTGGAGGACTGTTAATGGGTGCTGACTGATTGTGAGCACAGTTAATGGGTGCTGAATGTATCTTGGGTGAAGTTAATGGGTGCTGACTGTTTCTGGGGTGAAGTTAATGGGTGCTGACTGCATCTGGGCACAGTTAGTGGGCGCTGACTGTGTGTGGAGCACAGTTAACAGACACTGACTGTTTCAGGAGCGCAGTTAATGGGTGCTGACTGTTTCTAGAGCACAGTTAATGGGTGCTGACTGTTCCTGGGCACAGTTAATAGGTGATGACTGTATATGGGCACAGTTAATGGGCGCTGACTGTTTCAGGAGCGCCATTAATGGGTGCTGACTGTTTCTGGTGTACAGTGAAAGGGTGCTGAATGTTTCTGGAGCGCAGTTAATGAGTGCTGACTGTTAATGGAGCACAGTTAATGGGTGCTGACTGTTTCTGGAGCACAGTTAATGGGTGCTGACTATTTCTGGGCACAGTTAATGGGTGCTGTCTGTACCTGGTGGGCAGTAAATGGGAGTTGACTATTACAGGAACGCAGTAAATGGGTGGTGAATGTTTCTGGTCCACAGTTAATGGGTGCTGACTGTTGCTGGGGTACAGTCAATGGGTGCTGACTGTTTCTGGAGCACAGTTAATGGGTGCTGACTGTTTCTGGAGCACAGTTAATGGGTGCTGACTGTTTCTGGAGCAGTGTTAATGGGTGATGACTGTA
>NW_025965807.1:96760-97101 GCF_021869965.1 Rhincodon typus | reverse complement strand
AGTTAATAGGTGATGACTGTATCTGGGCACAGTTAATGGGCGCTGACGGTTTCAGGAGCGCCATTAATGGGTGCTGACTGTTTCTGGTGTACAGTGAAAGGGTGCTGAATGTTTCTGGAGCGCAGTTAATGAGTGCTGACTGTTAATGGAGCACAGTTAATGGGTGCTGACTGTTTCTGGAGCACAGTTAATGGGTGCTGACTGTTTTTGGGCACAGTTAATGGGTACTGACTGTATCTGGTGGGCAGTAAATGGGAGTTGACTATTACTGGAACGCAGTAAATGGGTGGTGAATGTTTCTGGACCAAGTTAATGGGTGCTGACTGTTGCTGGGATACAGT
>NW_025965807.1:5315-6760 GCF_021869965.1 Rhincodon typus | reverse complement strand
TGCTGACAGTTTCTGGAGCACAGTTAATGGGTGCTGACTGTTTCTGGAACGCAGTTAATGGGTGCTGACTGTTGCTGGGGCACAGTTAATGGGTGCTGACCGTTTCTGGAGCACAGTTAATGGGTGCTGACTGTTGCTGGGGCACAGTTAATGGGTGCTGACCGTTTCTGGAGCACAGTTAACGGATACTGACTGTTTCAGGAGCACAGTTAATGCGTGCTGACTGTTTCTGGAATGCAGTTAATGGGTTCTGACTGTTTCTGGAGTGCAGTTAATGGGTGCTGAGGCACAGTTAATGGATGCTGACTGTTTCTGGAACGCAGTTAATGGGTTCTGACTGTTTCTGCAGCACAGTTAATGGGTACTGACTGTTTCTGGAGCGCAGTTAATGGGTGCTGACTGTTGCTGGGGCACAGTGAATGGGTGCATGCTGTTTCTGGGATGCTGTTAATAGAACATAGAACATAACAGCTCAGTCCAGGCCCTTCGGCCCTCGATGTTGCGCCGACCTGTGAAACCAATTTGAAGCCCATCTCATCTGCACTATTCCATTATCATCTGTATGTTTATCCAATGACCATTTAAATGCCCTTAAAGTTGGCGAGTCTCCTCCTGTTGCAGGCAGGGCATTCCACGCCCTTACTACTCTCTGAGTACAGAACCTACCTCTGACATCTGTCCTATATCTAATCACCCCTCAATTTAAAGCTATGTCCCCTCATGCTAGCCATCACCATCTGAGGAAAAAGGCTCTCGCTGTCCACCCTATCTAATCCTCTGATCATCTTGTATGTCTCTATTAAGTCACCTCTTAACCTTCTTCTCTCTAACGAAAACAGCCTCAAGTCCCTCAGCCTTTCCTCATAAGACCTTCCCTCCATACCAGGCAACATCCTGGTAAATCTCCTCTGCACCCTTTCCAATGCTTCCACATCCTTCCTATAATGCGGTGACCAGAACTGTACGCAATACTCCAAGTGCGGCCGCACCAGAGTTTTGTACAGCTGCAACATGACCTCATGGCTCCGAAACTCAATCCCTCTACCAATAAAACCTAACACACCGTACGCCTTCTTAACAACCCTATCAACCTGGGTGGCAACTTTCAGGGATTGATGCACATGGACTGGGTACTGACTGTATCTGGGGTGAAGTTAATGGGTGCTGACTGATTCTGGAGCACAGTTAATGGGTGTTCACTGTTTCTGGAACGCAGTAAATGGGTGTTGAATGTTTCTGGAGCACAGTTAATGGGTTCTGACTGTTTCTGGGGCACAGTTAATGGGTGTTGAGTGTTTCTGGAGCACAGATAATGGGTGCTGACTGTTTCTGGAGTGCAGTTAATGGGTTCTGACTGTTTCTGGAGCACAGTTAATGGGTACTGACTGTTTCTGGAGTACAGTTAATGGATGCTGACTGTTTCTGGAATGCAGTTAATGGGTTCT
>NW_025965807.1:0-5305 GCF_021869965.1 Rhincodon typus | reverse complement strand
GTTAATGGGTGCTGACTGTTGCTGGGGCACAGTTAATGGGTGCTGACCATTTCTGGAGCACAGTTAATTTGTGTTGACTGTTGCTGTGGCACAGTTAATGGGTGCTGACTGTTTCTGGAGCACAGTTAGTGGGTGCTGACCGTTTCTGGGGTGCAGTTAATGGGTGTTGACTGTTTCTGGAGCACAGTTAATGGGTGCTGACTGTTTCTAGAGCACAGTTAATGGGTGCTGACTGTTTCTGGGCACAGTTAGTGGGTGCTGACTGTTTCTGGAGCACAGTTAATGGGTGCTGACTGTTTCTGGAGCACAGGTTATGGGAACTGACTGTTTCTGGAGCACAGTTAATGGGTGCTGACTGTTTAGGAGCACAGTTAATGGGTGCTGACTGTCTCTGGGGCACAGTTAATGGGTACTGAATGTTTCTGAAGGGCAAGTAGTGGGTGCTGATGTTGTGAGGAACAGGCGGATTCTGGACGCTCATTATTTGTGCCCTTACCATGAACCGAGGGTGAAATGTGCCAACTCAGCCCGTATGGTGACATGGATATGTAGTGGTATGTTATGGGTTCACTTGCACAGTTTGGTCACCTGTGACACCATTCCTTTCCTCGTGTGGTGCTCAATCCCGAAAGTCAATCTTTCAGAACATTCACTACCGTCTGTCATCCTCTTTTTATTTTCTCTTAAATATTCTTCCTTCTCATCATTCCACCATTCATGACTGAGCCCTTCCAAGCCTCAAACTACTCTCCAGAAGTTCTCCATCTTTGTAGATCTTCCTTTGGATTTACAATTGTCTCATTGTCTGAGCATCCCTGTGTTCACTATACCCCTGGTGGAGGTGGTGGTATAGTCGGAATGTCACTTGGCTCGTAACCTCGATTGCCCACTGAAGGCAGGGGTTCATATCACAGCAGCTGGAGGAATTCAATTGATCAAGACGGAATTGAATGTTCATTTCAGCAATTGTTTTGTTCTAAAAACCCATCTAGTTCCCTAAAGCCCTTTTTAGGTCGGAAATCAGCTGCCCTTACCTGGTCTGGCCTACATTCGATACCAGACCCACAGTGATGTACTTAATTCATTACTGCTTTCTGAAGTGACACTCAATTAGGGATGGGCAACAAATGCTCGCTACATCCCATGAAAGGATAATCAGTATAAAAAAACTCGTTAAAGGCACTATATCAATGCGAGTTGTTGTTGTTTACCCTCGATGATACTCCCCATGAGACAGGAAGAATTTTGACGTTAGGCACAGGACAATGACTAGGACATTAGCTTCTCTTAGTAAACTTGTAAATGGCTGGGGGTTACAGGGTGGAGATGATAGGCAGGAATCCTGTTGGTTTTTCACTACCCTCTCCATTAACAGTGACATTGACGTCTGTCCTCACTCCCAGGCTTCACTGCGTTATCTGGGTAGGATGACTGTGGGGACAGATGTCTGGTGTTGGGCAGGTGGTGGTACAGCCTTTAGTCGTGATTGGCAGTGCCTCTCCTATCCTGGCAGAGGATGCCAACTCCTTTATGATGCTGCTGAAACACAGACTGGATTAACCAATGCTTGGGCCAAATCTTTGCTTGTTCTCCAAAGGGCCAGATTCTCAAGATTACATGGGCTGTGCCACACAGAAACAGCCAATTCCACCCCACCAGTCCATTCCAGTTTTTAATCTCTATTTCAGATTTCTCCGATCTTTTCTCATCTAAATCTATCATTGTAACACTCTTCTCCCTCATACACTTGTCTAGTTTCCATTTGAATGCATCTGTACTTTTCACTTTAACCATTCCTTATGGGAGTAACTCCCCCCATTCTCACTGCTCTCATTTCTCCTGAATTCCTAAATGGGGATTTCTTGGGGACAACCTCAGTGACTGCCTCTAATTCTGCTCTTGGCCACAAGATGAAACACTAGACCAAAACCTCTCAGCATTTTAAAATCACCCTTCAGAAAAAGAGACAATCAACTTGTCAATCCCTGACTATTGTGTAAAGCTGCACATTCCCAGTGTCATTCTTTATAAACCTTCCCTGCAGCCTCTCAAGTACCTCTGTATCATTTTAATAATATCATGACCGGAACTAGCAGCAGGAGTAAGTCATTCAGCTTGAGCCTATTTTGTCATTCAATAAGATCGAGGCTGATCTGATTATAATGTCAAACCCACATTCTCACCCACCCCTGCAATCCTTTTCAATATCTTTTTCAGAAAGCGAGTTCCAAACACTCATGACACTCAATCAGAATTTTCTTTTGTTTCATCCATTTTATGGGTTTCCATAGATGACCTCTGGCTTTTTTAAACAGTGACCCCTGGTTCTAGATTCTTCCATGAAAGGAATCATCCACTTCCCATACACTCTATCAAGACCTTTCTTATGTGTTTCAAGCACTCTTCTTCCACCATCTTTTCAGGAAAAGATTTCCAAAGATTTACAATTCTCTGTGAAACTCCAAGGATACAAGCCTAGCCTGTCCAACCTTTCCTTATAAGTCAACCCACCCCAATTCCAGGTATTAGTCCAGTAAACCTTCTCTGAAATGCTTCCAATGCATTTTCATCTTCCTTAAATAAAGTGACCCGATGCTGTGCACAGTACTCAAGATATGTCTCACCAGTGTCCTGTAACATCGAATCATAACCTCCCTACTTTTGTATTCACTTCCCTTGTGACAAATGATAACATTCTAGCAGCTCTCCTAATTACTTACTGTCATCTAAGTGTGGTCTAACCAAGGTTTGATAGAGGTTTAGTACAACTTCCCCACTTTTCAATGCAGCCTCTCTAGAGATAACGTTTAGTGCTTCATTTGCTTTTTTAATGATCTTGCAGACTTGTGGCACAATTTATCATGATTGCTGTATTTAGACTCCAAATGCCTTTATTACTCTACCACACCGAGACATGCACCTTGCCTATTATTCCTGCCAAAGTGCACTACATCCTGTTTATCTGCGTTGACTTTCATTTGATAACTACTTGCCCATGCTGCAAGTTTATTAATGCCCTGTGGTGATTTGTTGTAATTCCTTCTGTATTGATCAATGTGGTGTCATACGTGAGTTTACAAATTGTGCAGATCTTTAATGCAAGCTGTGAATGATGTATCAAAATAAACCAAGTTGAATCTCTTTTCATCTCAGAAATGCCTGTATTTTCATAAAGAACCAGTTCTTTTACCCCAGGTATTGGGATCCTAGCACTGCTGGTGCTGCAGGTTAAAAATAGTGGACATTTCATTTCTGCTCACTCCCCTGCAGAGCCCTGTGTTGGGAAGGACACTCACTGCATTGCACTGACACACCAATGCAGTCAATCAGTCATTCCTAGCTGATTCAACGTACATTTTTGAAATTTGGACTGCAGTATTGATTGGTTGACTATCAGTCACAGTAAACCACGTTACGTTTTATTAATTTATGGCACATGGGAGTTGCTGGCTGGGCCAGCATTTATTGCCCATCGCTATTGAACGGAGTGACTTGCTCAGCCATTTCAAAGAGCAGTTAAGAGTCAACCACATTGCAGTGGGTCCAGAGTGACAACTAGGCCAGACCAGTTGAGTGTGGCAGATTTCCTTCCCGAAAGGGCATTCGTGAACCAGATGGGTATTTATGACCATGGTTGCTTGGGCACCACTAGACCACTTTTTTTATTCCAGATTTTTATTAAGTTCAAATTTCACCATTCACGGTGGTGTAACTCTGGATTACTAGTCCAGTGACATTACCACTACACTATCACTTCCCCTACATGAGAAGACCCCTCTTGGCTTAAAAGGGTCATGTCATTCAAACCACAGACAAGATGCTGTTGGCTTACTTTCTGCTGCTGCAGATGTTGGAAGTGTTTTATTTTAATGAATTCACAGGTTTTGGCACATCATTGGCTCGGCCAGAAGGTGCTTCAGCATCATCCACATTGCTGTAGATCTGGAGTTACATGTAGACCAGACCAGAAAAGGATAGCAGTTTCCTTCTTAAAATGAGATTAGTGCACTAGATGGGCTTTTCTAACAAATCAGCAATGATATTATGGTCATCATTAGTCTATTATTTTCAGATTTTCATTGAATTCAAACTTCACCATCTAATTTTTAATTCATTCATGGGACGGAGGCATCGCTGTCTAAACCAGCATTTATTGCCCATCCCTAATTGCCCTGAGGGCAGTTAAGAGTCAAACACATTGCTGTGGGTCTGGAGTCACATGTTGGCCAGACCAACTAAGGATGGCAGTTCCATTCCCTGAAGTACTTTGTTGAATCAGGTGGGTTTTCCAACAATCAACAATGGTTTCGTGATCATCATTAGACTCTTAACATCAGATTTTTTTTATTGATTTCAAATTCCACCATGGTAGGATTTGAACCCAGAACATTGCCTGGGTCTCTGGATTAATAGTCTAGCCATCACCTTCCCTAATAATGGGCAAAGGCATTGGTGCAACAGGCAATGGGGACAGAGTTGGGTGGGCAATGGGGTTATAAGCATCTCTGGATCTGCAATATGAGAGGCAAATGGAGCATGAGCTACGCAGAGGGGTAGCTCTGCACGGGACAGGAGCAGGGTTAAGGGGGGAGAGGGATTGGCACAGCAGACCCTGACTAGGACAGCTCTTTAGGGAGCACACCTCCTCTCACCATCAGCTCCAACAAAGATGGGCTCGCTGAAGTGTGGTGTCACAATCAACAGGGAGCTGCAGCCTCACACCAGGCTGAGGATGCACTGCCTCTGAACATAGATGGCACCATTGAATTAAACATTTACAGGACTGGATCGCTTGAGGTGGGAGCAGGCGGCTCATCAAATATTTCCCAGGTCACCGTCCATCCCTGTGTCTAGAAAGTAGCAGAAGCTGCGTGTGAGAAGCTGAGAGATGCCGGAATGAGAAGTGAGCTGGCTTTGCCAATATAGCAGGATTTCCAATGAGGTAGGGAACCGACAATGGTGCTCCATTGGTTCTGCAGGCCACATGTCAATGGGAAGAGGCACAGGAAGCCCAAGGACCCAACCACATCTTCCCAGAGATTGACTGCTTGACCCAGGATGCCCTTATCCAGGAGGCAGTCTGCCAGAGCTGCCATCTTCAGAGACACCACCGCCACCACCACTCCCCCCTACCCCCACGCCCCTGAGAGGAGTTCCAGAGGATGGCTGCTGGGACACAGCTGAGCTTTCAACCAGCCAGTGAACATAAGCATCAAGCAAATTAGGAGGCAGTTTGAAGTTTGTGATCTGCCTATCTCAATAAGCCTGAATGTGGCCCTGTTATACATCAGTAAGCCCCATAAGG
>NW_025965806.1:104501-106000 GCF_021869965.1 Rhincodon typus | reverse complement strand
TCTATTCAACATCCTTGATTTTAATTGCTCCACCATTGATGGCTGTGCCTTCAGTTACCAAGACATCAAGCTCTGGAATTCCCTTCCTATATCCTTCTGCCTTTAAGAAGCTCCAACAGATTTATTCTCTGGCTAAACTTTTCGTGATCTGACCTCACGCCTCTTTGTGTAGCTCTGTGTCATACTGTGTTTTGTAACACTGTGTCTCGGGAATGTTTATTACATTCAAGGTGCTGCAAGTTTTCATTGTTGTTACTGTTACCCTGGTTACTTAATTTCAACCGAGGACATAAGCTACTTTATGGAGCAGCCACAAAGTGTTTAGTGCTGACAATTTGTAAAATGGAAACTGTGAAATTCAAACTCTGTTTTTTTGTGTCTGCTAGCCCAGTGTTCCCTGGGGAATATCAAGATTTCCAGAGTCTACTAGATCCAGATCCAGATTTGTCTGAGTGAGCGATAGTAGGAACTGCAGATGCTGGAGAATCTGAGATAACAAGGTGTAGAGCTGGATGAACACAGCAGGCCAAGCAGCATCAGAGGAGCAGGAAGGCTGACATTTCGGGCCTAGTGATACTGGATAGTAGAGGCTGGAGAGTGAAATGACCAGATTCTCCTGCTTTTAATATTCGTACTGGAACAATGTTCCCTGGTTAGAGGGAGTTGCAATGTGAGACCTGAGAGTACTAAGTAAGCCACTGTTCTGTTTCTCTCTCTCTCTCTCACTCATACACACACACACACAATGTTCTTGGAATGCCACTCTATGACTACTTTTTAGAGGATTTGTCGGGGATAGAGCAAGTTTTGGGACATTCAGTTTCCAGCATTGACCAGAGTCTTTCTAAAGATTAATCTTCTGGATACTCTTACAAGTAACCCAAGAGAAAATTTTCAGAGGCTGTGAAACCATGTGTTCTGTTCATTTTCTCAGTTGAACACTTTTGCTTGTTAATTGAAAAAGTATTGAAGTTAGGGGGAAGGGCGAAAGGCTGTGTCACTGGATAGGGTAGTTGTGGTCATGTGATTAAAAAGGTCCAAGGAATCCTTGCAACCAGAATTGTTAAACCGTTCGACATTGCTGACTAATTCGGTAGTGCTTTAAATGAGATTCACGTGGAAGAAATGGTAGACAAATAGGAAGCTAGAAGAACACAGCAAGCCAGGCAGCATCTAGAGGAAAGGAGCAGTCAATGTTCTGGGCATTAACCTTCAGGACTGTGTTAGCAATGAAGAGGCCCTGGGCGGGTACACTCACCACCCTCTGTATGAAAAAATTGTCCCTCTGGACCTTTTTGTATCTCTCCCCTCTCACCTTAAACCTATACCCTCTAGTTTTAGACTCACCTACCATGGGGAAAAGCTGTTGGCTATTTACCATATGCCTCTCATAATTTTATAGACCTCTATAAGGTCACTCCTCAGTCCACTACACTTCAGTGTAAAAGGTCCCAGCCTATCCTTATAACTCAAAATTTCCAGCTGAGGTCGCATTCCGA
>NW_025965806.1:0-24501 GCF_021869965.1 Rhincodon typus | reverse complement strand
CTTGGCCTGCTGTGTTCATCCAGCTCTACACCTTGTTATCTCAGATTTTCCAGCATCTGCAGTTCCTATTATCTCAGAACTAAAATAGGGATGTTCAGGCTAGTGGGTTACGGGGATAGAGTAGTGGGGTGGGTCTGATTGGGATGCTGTTTGGAGGGTTAATATGGATTTGATGGGCCCAATGGCTGCTTCCACAGTGTAGGGTTCTATGATGTGAAACTAAAAGGAGGTTCAGGCCATGAAAACCGGAAAGGAATTCAGGTCATCAAAGCTGGAAAGCAGTCTTTCAAAACTGGAAGGAATCAGTTAAGTAAGAAATTTAGAGTTAATAAAGTGAAACTTAATTGCGAGAAAATCTATAAAAGATTACGCTGAAAACAACTTTGTTTTGCTGCTTATGTTAAGATCTTTCTAAATTCTCACATTTATAGATATTTTTCTTTTATGTAATCAACTTATGTTCTTTTCATTAAAGAATGTTAAGAGCAATGAATATGTTCAGTAACTAACCAACTTATCTATCAAGTCTACCGTATCCGCTGCGGCCTCCCCTACATCGGTGAGACCAAGCGGAAACTCAAAGATTGTTTTGTAGGGCATCTACACTCTGTACACGACAAACAACGCCATCCGGTCACGAACCATTTTAACTCCCCCTCCCCTGCCTACTCCCTAGGTCACATGTCCATCCTGGGTCTCCTCCAGTGTCACAATGACACCACTCACAAACTGGAAGCGCAGCACCTCATATTCCGCCTTGGGAGCCTACAGTCCAATGGCCTAAACGCAGATTTTACAGTTTCATCCCATGAAACTGGGCCTCATCCCCCCCTCATTGACTTGACACAACCTGTCCATCTTCTATCGCACCTATCCACTCGTGCGACATAGTTGTCCAATCCTCACCGCTCTCTACCTGCACTAATCTATCACCATCCCACCTACCTTCCCCAGCACCATCCCTCCTCTCACTATTTACTTCTGAGCTCCCTTGCCCCTCCCAATTTCTGAAGAGGAGTCCAGACCGAAATGTCAACACACCTGCTCCTGATGCTACCTGATCTGCTGTGTTTCTGCAGCTGCGCACTTTGTTATATCTATCAAGTCACGTTTCACTCTGGGATCTGGTTTATCAAGTATTAGCATCAACTGGGATAATAATAGCAGTGCTTGTGACATTTTACTTCTGAAAGGTGTCAAATAAATGCAAGTCCTTCTTGTTCATGACTTGCCACATAAATAGAAAGCAAAAGTAATGGATAAAATCAGAGTTTCTCAAATGCAAAAATCATTGCTACACTGTTCCACAGGCGAAGACTGAGAGAATTGCTCTTGTAAATAGGAAATGTCACTGATAAAGTCAAAGGTGGTTTGTTGGAGTGAGAGAGAAATTTGTGGTTAAAATTGTGAAAAACAAGATGAGGACATTATAAAAAAGCCATCAATATGACCAAAAAAGATAAAAAGGCAATTTACCTTTTAAGTGGAGAGAAACTTCAAAATACTTTGGTGCAGGGGGATCTGTGTGTCCTCATGCATGGGTCACCAGTTAGTATGCAGTACTGCAGGTAATAAGGAGGGCAAATGGAATTGTGGCATTTAATACTAAAGGAATGGAGTATAAAACCAGGAAAGTGATGTTGCAGTTATACAACGCATTGGTGACTGTGCATCTGGAGTACTGTATACAGTTTTGGTCCCCTTGAGAAAGTATGTAATTGCACTGGAAGTAGTTCACAGAAGGTTCACTAGACTAATTCCAGAGATGAAAGGCTTCTCTCCTAAGGAGAAACTGAGCAGTTTAGAACTATTCACGCCAGAGTTTAGAGGATGACAGATCTAATTTATGTATATGATACTAAACAGGATTGACAAAGGAAAGAGAGGCAAACTAGAGCAAGAGGTCATAATTTTAGACTGAAGGGTTGCAGACTTAAAACACAGATAAGGAGGAATTATCTCTCATCACCCTGTGCTCGCTGACGAACATTGGCTCCTGATCCAGACTCCACTTTAAAATTCTCCATTTTCAAATCTCTACACGGGCTTGCTTCCACCACAACTTTGTTATCTACAGTTCCACCATCCTGAAGGGTCCCTGCATACCTCCAACTTTGGTCTATAAATCCCCAAATTTCATAACTATGCCTTCAGCTACCTGGACACTAAGCTCTACAACTCCCTCCCTGAACTTCTCTGCCTATCAGTTAATACAACTCTTTGACCAAGCTTTTGGTCATCTGTGCTCCATGTATTGTACAAATCAAAATCTGCTACTTAGCACATATTCAAGTTACCTTTATACGTCAATAAAATGGTAGACTTGAAGGTGGCACAGTGGCTCTGTGGTTGGCAATGCTGCCTCACCAGTGCATTCATGCTATTTGGTGGTCTGTCGTAGAACCATCTGGTCTCCCTTTTATAATAAATATATTTATGTAACGTGAAGGTGAACAATTACAGTAAGTGGAATGTCTAACAGTATACAACAGCACTTGGTTAAAATTTAAGGACACTGTAGAAGAAACCTCAGGTCACATTCAACTAGGAAAATGCTCATTGACAGGAGCATAAGAAAGAGCAGGAATACATCATTCGGCCCATCAAACCTGCTTTGTCACTCAAACAGGTCATCAATTTACTTGCCCATTTGTTTTTAACTTAACTAGTAAATTTAGCAACCATTATCTTTAAAACATCAACTTTAATGAATGGAGTGGAGGCCCTAGCATTGATCCCCATGGCACTCAACTAGTTGAGTTTGCCAATACAAAAACCATGATCCAGTCATCTATTTTATACAATGCTTTAACAATCCTATGTCATACACCTTAGCGTCCTTATTTTGTATAATACCCTTTGATATAGCCCTTCTCATGCACTTTTTGGATATACAAGTCACACTTACAACTTCCCCTTCATTCACATTAGATGATCTTTAGGAAGTAACTAATGCAAACAGCAGTGGTTAGCACTGCTGCCTCACAGCGCCAGGGAGTGGCCCTGGGTGACTGTGGAGTTTGCTTATTCTCCTAGTGTCTGCATGGATTGCCACCAGATGTGCTAGTTTCCTCCCACACTCCAAAGATATGCTGATTGTTTGGCTATGCTAAATGCAGAATTAGGTAGTTGAGGTAGATTTGCGTGGGATGCTCTTTGGAGAGTGCAAACTTGGTGGGCTGAATAGCCTCTTTCTGCACTAGATGTATTTCAATAAATTTGAGTCAAGCATGAATGATTCCTTTCACCAAAACACATCGATTGATAAATGGCAAAGATTTTCTAATGTATCCTGTATCCAAACTAAAGGCTTTGTCACACTTTCTTGACTGCAAAGAAGTACTTGGTTGTTATTGGAGAAAGGCATAACCAGGTTAAAGGCTTCCTTCTGGAGGAACGCAGTATTTGGAGCCAAAGAAACCTGAAAATATTTCAATCCAGGCTGACACCTGTTCTGCTAGGTAGGAGAGCATATGCTAACTTTTCTGCAGGAGTTCAGTTCTGGATTGCACAACTGAACCCAATTTGCACATTTTAGTGTTTCCTACTAAAGACTGGACAGCACAAAGAAGTGGTTGCAGGGTAAATGGCTTACTTTAAAATGCCTCTTGCCAGTTAGCAAGCAGAGGAGTAAAATTTGAGACCTAAATGTGGCTTTATGTACTGGCTGTTGGTTAGTATTAAGACATAGCTATTCTCAAGTGGAGAAGACTGGATTAATGATGCTCAGCTTGGATTGCAGTTGTTTCTCAGTAATGACTTTACAAAAATGATTACTTAGAAGTATTTAGATTAATATTTAGTTCTTGTTGTTTACATAGAATGTAAGTTGTTTTCCCCAAGCAGACTAGTTGCATCTGGTTGTGTAAAATTAACCCTAGTAGTCCCTGCACTATTAGTGAGTAAATAGGAATTTAGTCTTTTCCTTAATGTACTGTATTATTTGTAGTCTATGGTGGAAACAGCTCTTTTGGACTCTTGATGGAATTTTATATATTAAAGCAGGATGAGCAAATAAACCAGCTGGAGTCTGCACTTTGCAAAGCAGCAGCATACCACAGCAAGACAATAGTTTTAGGTAGTGCTGTTTAATGCAATGGCACAGTCCCTAACTGACTTTAAGATAATGTTTGTTCTATTACAAAGCACCAACTTTGGCACCAGAGCCAAACATTTTGCTGAAACCAGAGACATTTTGGACTGTGACCTCTGTCCAGGAGCTGTCAACACTTGCTGCTCTAGGATATCTGGAATGTATTTGTTAGAATGAAACAAATAATGTGACATGAAAATTTAAGAACTGGAATGTGATAGTTGGACAGTGAGGAAAATACAACCACATGATAGAATTCACAAAAGCTTACTCTGAAGGGAACTAGCAAAGAAAACCATGATTAGTGTGGTAATGGTACAACTTGTCAGAAGGGTCTAATTCAATAGACTAACCCAAGTACAGCCTTTATTTTCCTTCATGCAGTGCAAAATTTCCCATGTTCTTGCATCTTAACAGCTGCCCTAACATTTCCACAAGAGATCACAAATAACAACAATTCAAAGGTAAATTGTGCTGTGCTAATTTAATGGTCAAACATGATTTATTTTACAGGAGCAGTGTCCATACAAAGGTCTCAGAACATCAGTTGAACAGCTCAAATTTAGATATTGACACTGATGAAGTTGCCAACAAAACATGATGTTTGCACATTCTGCCTGGAGTGCTGGCAGTTACTTTCAACCTTTGCAGAAGTTTGGAAATGAGTCTGCTTTACAACACTAGGGCTGCCACTTCTAGAAAAAGCAGTAATATTAGAGTGGGTAGGTTCACAGCTGGAATTTGGTTGCTGAGCATAAACATCTTTAAGATTAGGAAAATGCAAACAGCTTTCAGAAAGTATTCTGACCAATTCACAGGTTGACATACAGTTGGAGAGAAGAAACAGGGCTGTGGCAACCCTACTGAATAGGTATAGTAGCAATGGAAAATCTTCTGCATCAGTACAGTGGCACTGATCCATATTTCATAATTTCACTTCACAAGATTGAAGTCTGGCCAGAAATTCATGATGTCTCAAAATGATACTCCTTAAAGTATTGTGGATAAAATTTATGGACTGTAAAAATTTATTTCATGATGAAAAGGCAGTCAGTCTTGAGACAAGCCAGTGTCTCCACTAGAAGCTCTACTCAGATAGCAAGACCAGGTTTAATTGGCTTGGCTATCTGTATCCCAGTAGGTATGTCAGAGGTTCTGTATCAAACCTCCCAACTCAAATTTTCCTTGAACAGGTCCAATATGGCAGACTTGGTAGTAATTTCTTAGCTGGGGGAAACTGCCAGGACTCCTCCCTCCAAGAAGGGACATTTATTTCAAGGGGAGAAGATTAACAGAACCCACAAGTATCACATGTATACAGTGATTCCAATTATACAAGTCAATGCTGCAGATACCACCAGGCTACAATTGAATTTATACAGTTTAAGATAGAAATGCAGAACACATGAATAGTGTAAAGTATAGGAAGAAAAAGACATTAGACAAGTCTCAATGAAATTCTTAGCTCTGACCACAATACTGCTTAGGCAACCTCTTCATCCTCCTCAAATTCACCCTCTTCCTCAGCTGTAGCATCCTGATATTGCTGGTACTCAGATACCAGATCATTCATGTTACTCTCAGCTTCTGTGAACTCCATCTCATCCATGCCCTCACCAGTGTACCAATGTAAGAAGGCTTTCCTCCGGAACATGGCAGTGAACTGCTCAGAGATGCGTTTAAACAGCTCCTGGATGGCTGTACTGTTGCCAATAAAGGTGGCAGACATCTTGAGGCCTCTAGGTGGGATGTCACAGACAGCGGTCTTGACATTATTGGGGATCCATTCAACAAAATAGCTGCTGTTTTTGTTCTGGACATTCAACATCTGTTCATCCACCTCTTTCATGGACATGCGGCCTCTGAAAATGGCAGCAACGGTCAGGTAGCGGCCGTGTCGGGGGTCACAAGCAGCCATCATGTTCTTGGCATCAAACATCTGTTGAGTAAGCTCAGGTACTGTGAGGGCACGGTAATGTTGGCTGCCACGGCTGGTGAGAGGAGCAAAACCTGGGATGAAAAAGTGCAGACGGGGAAAGGGGACCATGTTCACTGCTAGTTTACGCAGGTCAGCATTGAGCTGACCAGGGAAGCGTAGACAGGTTGTTACACCACTCATGGTGGCTGACACAAGGTGGTTCAGGTCACCATAAGTGGGAGTTGTGAGTTTGAGGGTTCGGAAACAAATGTCATACAGAGCCTCATTATCAATACAGAAGGTCTCATCTGTGTTCTCTACAAGCTGATGCACAGAAAGAGTTGCGTTATAAGGCTCTACTACAGTGTCTGACACTTTTGGTGAAGGCACAACGCTGAAGGTATTCATGATTCTGTCAGGGTATTCTTCACGGATCTTACTAATAAGGAGTGTGCCCATGCCAGAGCCAGTACCACCACCCAGTGAGTGGGTAAGCTGGAATCCCTGGAGGCAATCACACCCCTCTGCCTCCTTTCTCACCACATCCAGAACAGAGTCAACCAGTTCAGCTCCTTCTGTGTAGTGACCTTTGGCCCAGTTGTTCCCAGCACCACTTTGCCCTGAAACAAAGGATGCCATGTTTTTGGTGAATTACATTTTACAACAATTTAAAAAAGTTAGTTTTATATTTCAGCCAACACTATTAAGTGTGCAAATTAAAATTTTATTGTGGGTACAGCTTTCATACAGAAGGGGCAACAGCAATTTCCACCACTAATAGTTCAGATGCAGCTAATTAAGTTGTTCAATTTTATACATCAAGGTAGTGGAAGAGTTGAGTAAGTGAAAATCCTTTGGCAGGCTAGCCAGGGTTCAGCTTTTAAGCAAACTGTTGCAAAAAATTTGATTTCATTAAATCTTGAAACCATACAAGGTCAGAATTTAAATTCTTGTGGGACATGGGAGTCATTGGCTGGCCAGCATTTTGTTTGCACCTAACTGCCCTCAAAGTGGTAGCAAGCTATCTTCTTGAACTGGTGTAATTTGTGTTGGTTGACCCCCAGTGCCCTTGGTGAGGGGGCAGGGATGGGGAAATACCAGGATTTTGACTTGCATGAAGAGACAGCAATAGATTTAAGTCAGAAAGGATGACCAACTTGCAAGGGGTGGTATTACCATGTATTTGCTACCCTTGTACTTCCATCTAGAAGATCTTGTGCGTTTGAGGACCTTTGAATTTCTGCAGTGCATCTTGTACATACTGCTGAAACCATGGAGGAAGTGGATGTGATGCCAATTAAGCAGGCTGCTTTGTCTTGGATGGTGTCAAGCTTACAGTGTTGGAGCTGCACCCATCAGACAAGTGATGAGTCTTCCATCACACTCTTGATTTGTGTATGATGGGCAGGCTTTGGAGACCCAGGAGGAGTTATTCACTGCCATATTCCTAGCCTGATGCTTGACAGCACAAATGAGGTCCTTCACATGAAGTGTGAAGCAAGCATCAACAGGGAAGAGAAAAAGCAAGTCAAGGTGTATTCTAATACATGAAAAGTCATAAGCCTGGTGAGCTTGAAAATGGAATGACACCTCCATGTCAAAACAGAATAATTCCTGTTTGTATTCAAAGGTTAACAGTAAATGCTAAGTAAAGTGGTATATTCCACAAGCCTAGTGGAGTACCATTCAGCTTCTCCAGGAGAGAGAATTTTATCCATCTAGAGGCAACTGAAATTTTAGCACATGACTGACTAGTTGAGACCAGTAACCTTATTACAAGAGCTACCAGCAGTCTCAGCTATTTACACAAGCTTCACTTACCAAACACAAAGTTATCTGGCCTGAAGATCTGACCAAACGGCCCAGAACGCACAGAGTCCATAGTACCAGGTTCCAGGTCCACAAGGACAGCACGAGGCACATATTTGCCACCTGTTTGAAAGTTTGTAGAGTTAGATTACTGTTAGATAGTAAGCTCAAATCAAATAGATAACAGGCATAGAGTAGTACCTGAAGCTTCATTATAGTAGACATTAATCCTCTCCAGCTGCAGGTCAGTGTCACCATGGTAGGTTCCAGTGGGATCAATGCCATGTTCATCACTGATAACTTCCCAAAACTAAAGAAAGAGTAAAACACAAGGCTCAATGTTGGGCCAATACATGTCTACAATTATAATACCAGGCTGAATGGATAAGCTGGTTTTAGCACAGCTATTTTTCTAATGCAGGACCCTTTTTACTAGGACATGCACTTGCTCCCCCAACTTGAAATGCCTTGGTCACAGTATGTTTCTCTGTACTGGTGTAATTCATCACACCAGTATGAGATTGAGACAGCAATTTGTTCTCACTGACCTTTTAAATATCTGCACACTAAATGGAAACAATGAAAACTATTTCTATCCTCTGGAAAGGATTCTCTAGAGAAAGAGCAAAAAGGACAACTACCAGTAGAGAAAGCTTGTGCAGCCTAATAATGAGCAAGTCACCATCATGTTAAGGAATTACTGTTGTAACCACGAGGCAGGCTAGTTGAGGAAGAAAACTTGATCCTAAGCCAGCTCAGATTTAAGGTACTTTGCCTTCTTTCTGCTCCCTAAAGGAGGAAATGGGTAGAGCCACATTGGTTTAAATGAAGTTTGTTACAGTGTAGTTCCAAGCAGCATTCAACATGGTTGGTAACACTTCAAAATGCCACAGAATTTGATTTTGGCATATTTGGCAAACTGGAGTCTTAGTAAACTGTTTATGTACAGCACACTTATCTAGGTGCTAGTACACAATTTCAAAATATGCCTAAACATGTTTGAGGCTGTTTTAGCAAATATCACTTTACTACTTGGAAAGGGTCACTTCCATCTTCCATACTCAAATTCACTATTCAAAATTTACACTTCATTGAGACTGTACAAGATCATCTCATTTCAATCCTTCTACCATATGGAGGGCTCAGTTCTGGCACATTTACAATGTGATGACTTAGGCAAACATGCTACTGCCAAGTATGCAGATGACCAAGTAATAAGGCAAAAGATAATAATGACAGTCTGCAAAGGGATGCAGATTGGATAAGGGCAAAAACTTGGCCGATAGAAATAATGTGGGGAAGAAAATACCTTAGGAAAGATATTGGTCTGGGAGAGAGTACAGTGTACATTTACAACAATGATACCTGGAATTCAGAGGTTATGTTTGGAGCAGTAGTATACAAATTTGGCTTCTCTTCTCTAGAAGAGAGATGGTTAAGGGGTGATCTGATCAAAGTCTTCAGCATATTAACAGGAAAGATCAGGATAAAAAAGTAAACTATTTTCACTGATAGGGATTCCCAAACCAAAGGGACATGATCCGAGCATTAGGTCCAGACCATACGTTAGAAAGCATTTCTGCACAAAAACAGATTTTGGGAACTCTTCCACAAGCAGTCAATGTTAGACTAGATGTTAAGTAGAGATAATTGTTACTCAGAAGTATCAAGAGATATGTTTTTAGATCTGATAACATGGCCTCACTGAATGGCAGAGCATACTTGGAGGGGCTAATGGTCTATTCATGCTCTTATTATGCTGCAGTTAAAGTTATTTCAGTGTCCTCATGCATAAGTGAAAAAGCTAGTTCAAATACAAAATTCTAAAGGGGTGGATGCTGGAAGATTGTTTCCCCTTGTGGGAAAGTCTAGGACCAGAAGGCAAACTCTCAATAAGGAGTCACCCATTCAAGACAGATGAGTTTCTTTGTGTATCAATGGAGATCTTTACCATAGACAGCTGTGGATATGGAGTATATGCAAGGCTGAGACAAATTTTTCAATCAATACAGGGATCAAACATTACAGGGGAAAGGCAGAAAATGATTTAAAGAAACAACCACAGCTTTACTCATGTGGTAAAGTGGGCTTCATGGGCCAAATGGTGTACTGCTCATACATCTT
This sequence comes from Rhincodon typus, assembly GCF_021869965.1. Lineage (NCBI taxonomy): Eukaryota > Metazoa > Chordata > Chondrichthyes > Orectolobiformes > Rhincodontidae > Rhincodon > Rhincodon typus. Next base: position 14,557 of record NW_025965806.1, on the reverse strand, counting down.
ATGGTCTTGTGTACCTTGCATAAAGAGCTACATTTATCCCCTTTCAACTAGGTCTTCTGTTCACTCCTAGAACCACCCCATCCAATGCTGCTGCAAACTGCACCCCAACCAAAATTGGGACATTTATGCTATCCTCACACTAAGTTAGAATGTCTTTAGACTTGTGCTGGTCTCTGTCAGCTCCAAATTTAGGAATCTAAATGTCACAAAACTCTTCACAAACCAGCACACTGCTGACTCTGGTTGTCTACTCAGTATTTCTTTTGCTTCATTTAAGAACAGTTCAGAATTCACCACCCCAGCCAAGATTTCCAACAGCTCTCTAATAGCTACTTTAGCTTTGAAGCTTGTTTTGAAATGCTCACATCCAGAGCCTCTTACTATTTTTTTTAATAAAGTCTACATTCTCTCATTCCTGTTTCCTGGAACCATTTTCTTAAATCTGTTCAGCACACAATCTATCAACCCACCACTACAAGTCAGGACAGTTTGCCATGTTGTATCCACATTCTCTATAATCACTTCACAATAGAAGCAGAACTTGTATGTTTCTAGGATGCAGCCTTCTTTGCTTCCTGTCAAATTTGAATGCCAAGCTCATCATTCCTTTTACATGTCAGATTTCAGTGACTGTACACCAGCAGAATTTTGTCAAGGGAAGCAACCAATCACATTCTGAAACATCTAAAGTAGCAGTTAAATGACAACTCAATTAGTTCAATGTTAAGTAGAGTGATAAAAATCCACTATTACCTGTAGTTTAACACTGAAAGGTCACAAATTCTGATGTGATGTAATAAGCTTTGCTTCCTTGCAACAGACCCTTTCAAACCACAATCATTTCCTCCATCCCACTCAAGTGGGTTAGTAATCAAAGAAGTTAACACTCAACAAGTCAAGGCCAATTCAGATTTGCTGCTTTAAGCTTGTGGCTGTACTCTGTGCAAGCACCATTCCACAGAATCAAAATACAATCTAAATAGTGATCAGGTCTTTGACTTGAGATTTAAGTGGAAAAACTCAATTTTCTATACAAAGATGATATCTGCAGTCACTATTCAGTACTTGAGGACCTTTTCAATTTATAGTATCAACTTTAAATTACAAGTCAAGAAAATGCAGAAGTTGAAAATCAGCATTTCCTCATCTTTGGTATCAGGTAATTCCCATCCCACAAGCTGTTAGCAAAGACATTGCAAAATGGCACAGGCTTGATACAGGCAGTGGCCAAGAACAGAGTACCCAAATCCATGACTAGATATCTGTTCCACACCACTGTGGTAAACTGAAGTGCACTTCATTACAATAACTACAGTTCAAATAAGTAGCTGTGTATGTCCTGAAGAATAATGTTCTTTCTTCATACCGTAAGTCCCCCTTTCAAGGGGAAAGCTAAAAGCTTGTGGTTGAAACTCATTTCTTCAACATTTTTAAAATAAAATTTAAAAAAATCTAGATATTAGACTAGTTACTACTAGTGACTTTAAGTCAAGTTAATATTCTAGTGGAAAACAAACAGTGTTCAGTACAGCACACAGCTCAATCTACCAATGCTAGATTCAGCAAGTTCACCACATCTTTCCAAACCTTAAACACCAGGTCTGACAAAAAAAGACAAACTCATAGTAAGTTTTAGTTTGGTTCTACACAGGGCAAGCATTAAAGTGGGTAGAAGAAATGTTGGGACACTTGTTAGCAATGTTTCAGATAATAGGCATCAAATACCAAAATGGTGGTCGATCAGGTGGGAAGGCTGTCATCTTCATGAGGCATGTACAGTTAAGAATCCACCTGCAAGAGGGTGGATACTGCATCCGATTAGACATTGCCGTCATTGTCAAGTTTGACAGTGTCTTCCTCCCCAATTCATTAGCTAACATTTTCATAAAGACAGGGGTTTCTTAAGGGAAAAGAAAAAAGAATAGCATCATAGTGTTAAAAAAATTCCAAATGAAGGCGTCAACTTCTTTTTTGTAATTAAATGAATGCTCAAACCTCCACAAGGGGAGGAGTCCCATCCGGAAACTGCAACACGTTTGATTTACAAAAAAAAACCGTAAAACCGCATGCTGGTGATGAAGCCCCCCCAACCCACACACAAAAAGGGAGGCGCCCTCGCCTTTGTAGTTCCCAGCATCGTTGATAAAAATCAAATTTAAAAATCACCATTTTAAAGATGATACCTTTTCATTTCTCGCTGCAATCATCAAAATTATCGTTACTCCGATTTAAATTAACAAACCCATTAGAAAAAGGAAGCTCTGACGGGATTAGTCACCCCAGAAACAACAGAGCCGTTAGACGTACAGGCGACATTAGAGAGATGCCGGATGCACGTTAACGGTGCTGCCCCTAAAACAAAAATCCTCAACAGACGGGAGCATTCCCGCGGATCAGGCCGGAGCCGCCGAGCTCAGTGACCGAGGCCAGTTGGAGCCGGGCTCCCCGCAGTAGCCGGAACGGCCCATCCCATGTCCCTCCACACACACACCGCCCCCCCCCCCAAAACACACGCAGCACAATCAGGGAGTGGCGCTGCGGGGCGGCCATTGCTGCAAACCCGCGGCAGCTGGCTGTACCGCAGCTAGGCCCAAACCGCCGCCTCCGCCCAAACCATTCCAGGCACACACCTTAGCCCCGATCTGATTGCCGCACTGGCCAGCCTGAACGTGCACGATCTCCCTCATACTGGTTGCTTTGAGGGGGTCAAATTATTAGTAGCTTTTTTTAAAAAAGTATCCCAAACCACGACTCCTCCTCCACTACACCGAGCACAAAAGACCGAGAAGCGCAAAGTGCACCTCTGCCAGCCGCGCGGTGCTTTTTATGGCAGCCCGTTTGGCCTGCCCACTCCCGCCGGATCCTGGCGACGATTGGTCCATTCCCCTGTCCATCACGTACGGCTTCCCCCCAGCCAGAGGTCTTAGTACTGATTGCTCCGTCCGGCTGTCCATCAAAGTGCCGCGCCCTTTACGTTGGCGTTCGCAGTGTCTCATCTTCCATTGGCTGGGCCCTGGACAGTTCCGCCTATTCATGGCTGCATTATGGCAATTACGCTGCATTCGCCTTTGCAGCATACGCAAAGTATAACATACAATGGACTGATTGCAACAACCACACAGTCCCGCGATTTTCTTTCAAAAATTGCATCTTTATATTTAAATATTTTGCTTATATTTGCTTATGCATATTCACATTTTCGTATTTTACATATTTTTCGTCATCGGTAGGCAAATGCGTGAGACTTGTCTGTTTCATTTCATCCAGTACAGCAGATTCATGCTTTTGAGTGTATGACTTGTCCTGTTAAAAATAATAACTTGCACTAATACAACGCTTTTCATCAATATCAGACATCGCGAAGGATTTTGCAGCCAATCAGAGAAGAAGGCCATTCGGACCATTACACGATCTCCAAATGAGCATCTCACCTAGTGCCATTCAATCACTGTCATTCTACCACTTAGCCAATTTGGTAGCCATGTTGTATGATGAAGCATCTTTTGAATTATTGTCATGCAGAAGCTAATATATACGCAACAAACTCCCCAGAACTATAAATTGAAATTGACCAGATAGTCATTATTATGATTTGATTGAGGGACAAGTATTCTTCATGACATTGTGACTAATTCCCCTGTTCTTACATACAAATCAGGACTAGGAGTAGACCACATGGTTTCACAAGCCTGCCTGACATTCAGTAAGATCATGGTCTCATTATTCCACATGCCCACCTATCCCTGATAACATTTTACATCGTTGCTCATCAGGAATCTATCTACGTCTGCCTTAATAATATTCAGAGACTTTGCTTCCATCACTTTTTCTCAGAGAAAACTGTGTGTCTTCTCATCCTCAGCAAATTGGGTTCAAAATTGGCTTAGTAGTAGGAAACAGAGGTTGTTGGTAGATTGCTGTGTGACAGGATGATATTCAATGGCATACCACAGGGATCGGTGCTGGATCCTTTATTGTAATATATATAAATAACATAGATGAGAATGTTGGGAGAAGATATGTAAGTTTGGTGATCACACAAAGTTTAGATGGGTGGTTAATAGTGAGGAAGAAGGTCTTTGGTTACAAGAAAATATAGATGGATTAGTCAAATGGGCAGATCAGTGGCAGATCAAATTTAACCCTGAAAAGTGTGATGTGATGTACTTGGAAGAGGTAACAGGACTTGGGAGTATTCAATGAATAACAGGACACTTGGGAGCTCAGAGGAACAGAGGGATTTGGGGTGCATGCCCACAGATCCCTGAAGGTGGGAGGACAGATAAATACGATGATTTTCAGAGTTATTTTAAATTTAAGTTTTATTGTCACGTGTATCAAGTACAGGGGTGCAGGGGTATAGGGAAAAGTGTCATATGTCGCTGTTCCCAGTGCCATCTCAGGTACAAAGGTACCTAGGTACAAAATCTTATGCACAAAAATAGAAAAATCAATAATTTTAAAAGTTCACCACTACAGTTCTTCTTAGTATAAAGTAGAAAAATAAAGAAATGAAGTTAGAAGTTAAACATTACAGTCCTTTCTTAAGCCATGGGCTTGCAGTTGCTCCACACTGGGCTTTGCCAAGGAGGAATAAAGACAGAAGTTGCTGGAAAAGCTCAGCAGGTCTGGCAGCATCTGCGAAGAAAAATATCAGAGTTAATGTTTTGGGTCCGGTGACCCTTACTTAGAACTCAGAATGGAAATTATGTCGGAGAGAGGAGCAGAACTTCTTCAAGGTGGGCATGCCTAATAGAGATGAAGGGTTCTGAGGAAGGGTCACAGGACCTGAAACGTTAACTCTGATTTTTCTTCCCTGATGCTGCCAGACCTGCTGAGCTCTTCCAGCAACGTCTGTTTTTGTTCCTGATTTACAGCATCTGCAGTTCTTTCAGTTTTCCTCAGGAGGACTTTGCCTCTCCTGTGCTGGGCAAAGTCCGACCAGAGCTCACCAGCTGTTTTGCCGCCAACCACTGCTGACCGCCGCCTGGGCTTGCACTGGGGCCCAGCTGCTGCCACACTCCATCGCCACTGCCTCCACAACGAAGCTGTCTCCAGAAGGTAGGTAAAAAAAAAACAAAAAGGAAAAAAAATGAGAAAAGAAGGAAAAAAAAGGCAAGAAAAGTGGACGGAATGGACGAGACCCGGCACAAGAGCCCGGGTGCTGACTACTCCGCAGCCGCCAACTTTAGAAGGCATAGGAGACACTTGCCTTATCAGTGGTCCAGTAGATTACAGTAGCAGGGAGGTTATGTTGGAGCTGTCCACAGTTGGAGTAGTGATTTGATTTATTATTGTCATATATACCGAGATACAGTGAAAAATATTGTTTTGTGTGCTAACCAGACAAATCATTTATTACATAAGTACATCAGGGTAATAGAACAGAATACAGAATACAATGTTACAACTACAGAGAAAGATCAACTCTAATATACAAGAGGTCTATTCATAAGTCTGACAACAGTGGGGAAGAAGCTGTTCTTGAACTTTTGGTGTGTGTTTTCGAACTTTTGTATCTTCTGCACAGAAGAGGCTCGAAGAGAGTATAACCAGGGTTGGAGGAGTCTTTGATGCTGTTAGCTGCCTCCTGAGGCAGCAAGAAGTATAGATGGAGTCAAGGGAAAGAGGGCTGGTTTTTGTGATTGGCTGGTCTTGCATTTGCAACTCTGTTTAATTTCTTGCAGTCCTGGGCAGAGCAGTTGCCATACCAGGCTGTGATGCATCCGGATAGGATACTTTCTATGGTGCATCTATAAAAGTTGGTAAGAGTCATTGTGGACATGCTGAATTTCCGCAGCCGCTATGCTGTAGAAGGATGTAATTGAACTGGAGGGGGTGCACAGGAGATTCACCAGGATGGTGCCTGGTTTGGAGCATTTTAGCTAAGAGAGGCTGAATGGGTTTGGGTTGTTTTCTTTAAAGGAGAGAAGGCTGAGGGGTGAGCATAGTTGAGACATATAAGATTGTGAGGGGCATGGACAGGGTAGTTAGAAAGCAGCTGTTCCCCTTCGTTGAATGGTTAATAACAAGGAGACATAATTTTAAGGTGAAGGGCAGGAGGTTTAGAAGACACTTGAGGAAATATATTTACACCCAGAGGGTGGTGGAAATTTGGATTGCCGGAGAGGATAGTAGAGGCAGGAAACTTCACAACCTTTACTTAGATGAGTACTTAAAATGTTACAACATTCAAGGCTATGGGCCAAATACTGGAAAGTACGATTATTGTAGTAAGGTCAGCACAGGGCTGAAGGGCCTCATCTGTGTTGTATGGCTCTATGACTGCCTTAAATGTCTTAAATTTTTAAACAGCAGTCTTATTTACATCCATAGAACCATAGAAGTGATAAAGCACAGCAGGGGTACATTAGGCCCATCTTGTCCATGCTGACCCAAAGACACCCAGATGCCCTTTCTAATCCCATCTTCCTGTACACTGCCCATAGTCCTGCATCTTAGAGCGCTGAAGGTGCAGATCCAGGTACTTTTTAAAAGAGTTTAGCGTCCCTGTCTCCACCATTAGCTCAGGCAGCAAATTCCAGACATCCACTGCCCTCTGCTTAAGAATGTTTCTTCTCACATCTTCTCAAATCCTCTGCCACTTAGCTTGAACCTATAACCCCTGGTTTTTGAACTCACTGCCAAGGGAAACAAGTTCCTCTTGTCTTTTCTACCCCGCACAATTTTGTTTACTTCAATCATGTCACCTCTCAGACTTCTCTGTTCTAAGGAAAACAATCCCAACCTCTCCAATCTCTCCTCGTAGCTGCAATTCTCCACCCCTGGCAACATTCTGGTAAATCTTCTCTGAACTCTCTCCAGAGCAATTATGTCCCTCCTGTAATGTGGTGACCAGAACTGCACATTATACTCCAGTTGTGGCCTCACGAATGTCTTACACAGTTTCATCATTATTACCCAAACAAAGAAAGACACAACTTACACAATTATACATAGCGCCTTGGTTAGTGTTGTAGTACAGAGAGACCTAGGGGTTCAGGCACATAATTCATTGAAGTTTGCATCACATATAGATAGGGTGGTTAAGAGGCATTTAGCACTCTTGCTTTCATTGCTCAAACATTTGAGTATAGGAGTTGGGACATCACGTTGAGGTTATACATGACATTGAGTATAGGAGTTGAGACGTCTGTTGAGGTTATACATGACGTTGAGTATAGGAGTTGAGACGTCATGTTGAGGTTGTACATGACGTTGATTATAGGAGTTGAGACGTCATGTTGAGGTTATATATGATGTTGAGTATAGGAGTTGAGACGTCATGTTGAGGTTGTACATGATGTTGAGTATAGGAGTTGAGACGTCATGTTGAGGTTGTACAGGATGTTGGTGAGACGTCTTCTGGAGTACTGTGTTCAGTTCTAGACACACTGTTACAAGAAGGATATTATTAAGCTAGAAAGGGTTCAGAAGAGATTTACCAGATGTTGCTGGGAATGGAGGGCTTGAGTTATGGGGAAAGGCTGGATAGGCTGGCACATTTTTCACCAAAGTATAGGAGATTGAAAAGTCACCTTATAGAGGTTTATAAAATAATGAGGGGCAAGATAAGGTGAATGGCAGGTGTCTTTTCCCTCGGATGAGGAGTTCAAGACTAGGGGGCATACCTTTAAGGTGAGAGGAAAAAGATTTAAAATAAGTTGAGAAACAACTTTTTCACAGAGTGTTTTGTGTGTGAGTAAACTTCCAGTGAAAATGATGATGTGGGTACAATTGCAATGTTTAAAAGAAATTTAGATAAGTACATGAATAAGAAATGTTTGGAGGGATATGGGCCAAGAGCAGGCAGGTAGGACTAGTTTAGTTTGAGATTATGGTTGGCTTGGATTGGTTGGACTGATGGGTCTGTTTCCGTGCTGTATAACTCTATGACTCTATCCCTACTTTTGTATTCTATACTCTGCCAATGAAGGAGAACATTCCGTATGCTTTCTTTACAACATTATCTACCTGTACTGCTGCCTTTAGGGACCTGTGCATTTGCACACCCAGATCTCTCACTTCATCTACACCTATCATCATATTCCTATTTATTGTGTATTCCCTTTTACTATTTGACCTCCCTAAATGCATTACCTTGCACTTATCAGAATTGAACTCCATCTACCACTTTCCTGCCCACTCCACCTATATCATTTTGGAGCTTACAGCTATCCTCTGCAGTATCCACTATTGGGCCAGCTTTTGCATCATCTTCAAGTTTCTCAATTGTGCCACCCACATTCAAATCCAAATTGTTAACATATAGAACAAACAGCAAGGGTTCCAATACCGAATCCTGCGCAACACCACTTGAAAAAGCTTTCCATTTGCAAGGGCAGCCATCAATTCTCGATATGATGCTATCACAGTTTATAGCCAGAATATGAATTTTAAACTAAACACAAAAGCTGGAGTGTGTGTTCTTTCTGAGACCAACACCATGTCTGAAGCTTAAAATCCCCCAACTGTCTTCCATCCAACTTCATAAGGCAGGAGATATTCAAATGCAGGTGTGAGGGTAGAAGCATGCTGTGTTTCAATATAATGGAAGAGAGATTTCTAATACTCTGTATGTCCCTCCTGATCAGCATTGTTCATTTTTGAGAAGACTTATATAATTTTGAATCTTGTTTATTTACTAGTTCCCCAAAAGAAATTCAAATTGACTCAACATGCTGTGAATTAGTCTTCACTGAAGAAACTTCACTCCCATGACCACAGGAGGAAATTAGAGATATTGAATTGTTCTTTCAGTAGAAACTGAGGAAACGGGAAAGAGGTGCACCAAGGATGAAGGTAACCGGCCACAACCTGCTCTTTCAGGAAACAGTGAGGAAGCATGATAATAAAAATGCCACTGACACTGATGATTTAGCACAGAAAGAGATGCTAACCCTTGATTTACTCCTTGAAAATAGTGTAGACAAGGTTCAACACAATGTCTTTGCTTTCAGAAAAGTGACAAATTGTTCAATTTAGTCAGTTCATGCTGCTGAAGGTACAATGCAGCAATAATGTGATGCAACTACTGCCTTAAATAAAGACCTTCTGAAACTAGAAATTCTGCCTATTACCAAGGTCAATGTGATAGAACAAATGCCTTCTGATATTGTTGAGTCTGCAATGAAGTCTGAAGATCAGAAAACTGCAGAGTAGCTTACTACAGATGTTAACAGTGCCATCAGTGTACAAGAAAGAGTAATTTCTCACAAGTTGAAAGTTCATTTCACCATTGATGTTGGAGAAATCATGCATTCTGCTAAAGTTTCAGATGTGTTGTTGCTGCTGAGGAGTAGATTTACACCAAAGGAGTGTGCAAGAAGAACCACTACCTACAGAAAGAGAAATTCCTACATTATTAGTGGGAAATCATCAATTCTTCATCATAATATTCTTTGCTCTTCTCACTTAATTCATTCATAGATGAGCTATTACTTCATTCTTCCTTTGTTGCATTAGTAGAAAATACAGGTATACAATTCTTCAGAGGAGCTGATCGAGCTTTATTCTATCATATGGGAGCAACTAGCAACTTCACCATTTTCCAGTCTGGTAGAAAGAGACAAAAGCAACGAAGATGCAAACTTTCACCCAACATCTTTTGTCAGTGACTAAAAAGCAGAAATCTCAGCCTGATGATGCCAGTGACTTCCAAGTAGAAGCATGTAGAGAGTATACATCCTATACATCCTATGAGGGAACTGAGAACACAGTTGAATAGTGACACCTTCATGCAAGAGACTGTGTGAATAGGAATAGGGTAAGAATGTAAATAAGGATTTGGAGTAGATTTGTAGCTCGGGTTGTGGGTGTTGAGGTTGTTGAAGTTGGTTGGCTCGCCGAGTTGGTTTCTTGTTTCGCAGACATTTCATTACCATGCTTGGTAACATCCTCAGTGCAACCTCCGATGAAGCGTCGGTGTGTTTTCCCGCCTGGTTTTTAAACTCTGGGGTCCGTTGAGATGGATTGCCTCACTATCGGGCTTCCTTCATAGTGAAATGTATATGGGGTCGAGTTCAATGTGTTTATTAATAGCATGCTTCGTGGAGTGCCATGCTTCTAGGAATTCTCATGCCTGTCTCTGCCTAGCCTGTCCCAGCATCTTGTTGTTGTCCCAGTCGAAATGGTGGTTCTCCTTGTCCATATGGTTTGAGATGAGTGAGTATTGGTCATGCCACCACAAGACTCCAACAACCGCTGGGCATCAGAGTGGCACACAAGCCCACGTCAACCCTATGACAACTGCTCACCCGAACCAAGGACCCACTCCCCGCCATGGACAGGACCAATGTCATCTACAAAATCCCCTGCAGAGACTGTGAGAAACACTACATCAGACAAACAGGAAGGAAACTAACAACGAGAGTACACATACACCAACTGGCTACAAAAAGGCATGACCAATACTCACTCATCTCAATCCACATGGACAAGGAGAACCACCATTTCGACTGGGACAACACCAAGATCCTGGGACAGGCTAGGCAGAGACAGGCATGAGAATTCCTAGAAGCATGGCACTCCACGAAGCATGCTATTAATAAACACATTGAACTCAACCCCATATATGTTCCACTACAAAGGAGACGCGGAAGTGAGGCAATCCATCTCAACAGACGCCAGAGTTTAAAAACCAGGCTGGAAAACACACCGACGCTTCATCGGAGGCTGCACCGAGGATGTTACCAAGCATGGTAACGAAATGTCTGCAAAACAACAAACCAGCTCGGCGAGCCAACCAACCTCAACAGCCTCAAGAATGTAAATAGTTTAAGAGTAGAATGAAAGTCTTGGAGGAAGGTAGAGTCATAGAGTCATACGGCACGGAAACAGACCCTTTGGGCCAACCAGTCCATGTTGAACATAATCCCAAACTAAGCCAGTCCCACCTGCCTGCTCCAATGATCAATAACTACAATGCTAATTGCTAAAGTTTTAATCATGGTCTGCTAAAGTCTGTATCTGCATGTCATGTAAATAGTCAATAAATGTTCACTAGTTAGCAAAAGCATATTTGCCAGCTGTGTTCTATCAAAAGTACCAGAGCGTGGACATGATATTAAAGTAAGTTTAACGTTTCCTCTTTCTCAATTGTGAAGGCCGATATAGAGTGATTGTGTAGCAGGACTGTATTATCCACAACTGGACTTGCAGTATCACTTGTGCCTGTCTGTTGGAGCTTCTGTTCTTATTATTTATTCTTTAAGATGATGAATATGTATGTTAATCTGCACCATTAAGACAATTAATGGCTGTTGCTGATGAACTGCTAAATGTGTTTGCACTATGACTGTGAATATTTATAATGTTTTCCGTCCCATGAGTCATGAAACTTCAACTCTTCTGACTTTGCAGGATTTTATTCAAGAATTACAATTGTGGAAAATGGACGTGGCAGAAATAGGTGCTTGACCAACAAGTGTGAATGGCCAAAGGGCCTCTTTCATTGCTATAAAACTCTATGATTCCATCTCAGCCAAAAGTTGGTTCCTATGACCTTGCAATACTGCTATACTGCAGTAGAGCTTCAGTTACAAATGCTTTGAAAATGGATTCACATGGGAGTAGGCCAGTGTGAAGCATGGAATTCTTGGGCTGAATGGCTTATCCCTGCACTGTAACATTCTTTGTAATTCTGGTTTCAATAAGCGATCTGTGTTTCATAAAACACAAACCTATAGTTACGTATAGTGAACTAAATGGACTTCTTTAGTGCTGTGTTTTGTTGTTTCAGACAGAATTAAAATTGCCTCTTGAATGTGATAGGAGGATGCACAATTGACTGTAATGATTGTGTATGAAAATAGAAAGCAGAATTATATCAATCCACATGTCAAGTACTTATCACATACTAAAGAGTTTAAATAGAGTAAACTTCAATTAAGTTTGAAAATTTATGCCACTAAAACTAAAATTTAAGCAAAACATGACAGCAAATGACAATTCAAAAAGGATAACTTCTCTGCCCAGTTCTGAAAAATCTAATGTTTCTCCAGCTCCTATGTCATGGACAAAAGGAGAATGGGGGTGAATTTAAATTATGATTGCTTTTCTTCCCTTGAGCTCAAGAGAGCGAATAATATTATTTGATTTACTCCTTCCCCTTTTCAATCCTGTCCTTTAATGACGCAGGCCACAGAGTTTCCCCAACCTCTGGCTTAAAGTTTGTTAACAAAACTTTCAAAATGCAGTGGAATTGAGTCGATACTCAATCCACAAACAAACACTCAGGAAATTAGGAAAAACGGGATGGCAAAGGAAATAGCTTATAAAGTACAAGTTTTGGTAAATCCATTGGTATCTTTAAAAATCAATTGATGTGAGTTACAATTTTCTAGGTGTCAGTGTTGAATACACGTTTTGTTTGTGATGTAGGCACATTAGTTTCCATTCTTGCAAGTGTAAGCTTCCTTATAACCAGCGACTTGGAGGCTGAGATGGAGGAAGTCTTGCTCTCCCTCTGAAGGTCAAACAGCAACTCACTTAGAATCCCAGAATTAAGCCATTCAACAAGCTTGGATTTCAATCATGTGACAAGGCCAAAGTGTTTCTGGTGCTGATGGCCCACCTCAGTGGGCTAATTGGAAGGGCATTAAGCTAACTATTTGGCTTTACCTCCCCCATTAGAGTTTCCGCTATGATGTGGTGAAGTAACTGTAAAAGCATTAGCAGGGATATCAAGGTCTGCAGATGCTGGAGTCAGAGTCAACACAGTGTGGAGCTGGCTGTAGTAACTGGTTTGTTCAGTATGTGGTTGAAGACCTTCAGGGCTGGCTGTAGTAATGGGTTTATCATTAGCGTTAGTTTAACATTAAGGATCTTGGTGTCTTCTTTTGTCCAGAGTTATCTGGAAGCAGACGACTCAGCTCTTGAGTCCTTTGTGTCAACTATGGCTGAAATGTCGATACAATACAGGGGGTCAGAAACTTCTGGAAATACTATCATGTATTCAACTTTGGGCATTTTATGAGTACAGTAAGGTTGTTAACTTTTGAAAGTAACAGAATTTTTTCACAAAAATAGGGAAGGAAATGCTCTTTGCTTTGGGATTTCTCTTAATGTCCGCTGACTACGATACTTGAAAAAGATCAGAACATTTATTTGGAGGAACAATATAGATTACAGGCTGTTTTGGTAGAAATGTTTAAAATTGTGAAGGCATGGGGCAAAGTCAATGGAAGCAAGCAATTTCCAATTATTCAGGGCTCTAGGATGAACTGCCATCAATAATGAACAGGAAGAAGAATCCTCTTTCACACAAAGTTCGCTGATAAATACATAATAAAAATACATTATTACTTTCTTTACATTTATGAGCAACATAAAGTATTTTAATTAACACCATTAACATTGTAAAATGTGCCAAAGAGCTTTATAGTTGAGTTATTAAACAAAATCTTATATTGAGCCACATATTAGAACCAGCGACTGAAAGCTTAGCCAAAATTTGGGAATGTGAAGAAAATCCAACATGAGCAAGAGGCTAGAATTGAGAAATATGGGGGTATTGGAGGATTCTTGGGCTGGATGAGGTCACAGAAGTAGGACCTGGTGACTTCAAGGGGAGTTTTGATGTTCGTAAAATCCAGGCATTATTGGGCAAGAACCAAAGCAGGTAAGACAGCAAAGGCATGCTGCGTGAACAGGACTTGGTGCAAGTTCAGACATTGACAATGGTTAACCAAGGAAGTTAAGGGTAGGATCAAACTGAAAGTATAAATATACAATGTAGCAAGGATTAGTGGTAAATCAGAGGATAGGGGAAGTTTTAAAAACCAACAAAAGAGGACGAAAAAATAATAAAGATGGAGAAAATAAACTATAAGGGTGAACTAGCAATAATAAAAAAACTGACTGTGAGAGCTTCTTTAAACATATTAAAAAGAAAGAGACCAACATAAACACAGAGAATGAGGGCGGGGAAATAATATTGGGGATCCAGCAGCACCTTTTAATAAATACTTTCATCAGTCGTCACAATGGATTGCAGTGGTGACAATGGCCTAGTGGTATTATCACTAGACAATTAATCCAGAGACCTAGGTAATGTCCTGGGTTTGAATCTTGCCATGGCAGATGGTGGAATTTGAATCAAAAGTCCAATAATGACCATGAAGCTATTGTTGGAAAAACCCATCTGGTTCACTAATGCCGCTTTAGGGAAGGAAATTGCCATCCTTACCTCATCTAGCCTACATGTGACTCCAGACCCACAGCAATGTAGGTGACTCTTAAACTGCCTTCTACCCTCTATCGGCAATAACATTGACCTAGACAGTGACGCCCTCAAACTGTGAATGAATACAAGAAAAGATACCTAAACATTCCAAAGATCTAAAATCAAGGGACAAAAGGTGGGGAGAGGAAATGTAACTATCACTGGAGAAAAAATACTAGGGAAACTAGTAAGATAAAGTTCCCTAGACTTAATGGGCAAGTATACTGGAATATTAAGGAAAGTAGCTACAGAGATGATGATGCACTGGTAGCCATCTTCCAGGATACCTGCAGACAAATTAATTAGAGTTCTTTGATGAGGGTAATAAACAGG
>NW_025965805.1:103546-106000 GCF_021869965.1 Rhincodon typus | reverse complement strand
AACAGCACCTTCTAAAACCCACAACTACTTTCACCTAGAAGAACAAAGACAGCAGACATATAGGAACACCACCACCTGTAAGTTCCCTTCCACGTCACTTATCATCCTGTCTCGGAAATATCTCACTTACTGGCGTTGGGTCAAAATCCTGGAACTCCCACCTTTAGTGGTGTTGTAGGTCAACCCACAACATGTGGACTGCTGAGGTTCAAGAAGGCAGCTTATCACTACCTTCTTAAGGGGCAGTTAGGGATGGGCAATAAATGCTGGCTCAGCCAGTGATGCTCAGATCCCCTGAGTGAATTGAAGAAAAAAAGCTTCTGCACCATCTTCAAATCTATGCAATAAACTTCATCACAACAGAACTATTTTACCTCTCCATATCTATTGGTTCAATAAGACACACACAGATCCCTCTTAAATCCAGTGAATTTAAAAATTCCAATGAGCCCAATTATTCCATCCCAGCAGGTGTTATAACGAGTGATGTCAGATTCCAGTCTGAGACCTGGCTTGATAGATCGTACTCTGATTTGTTTTTGATTTTAATGAAGGGGTGTCTCACAGAAACATATGCTCACATTGCTGCAGATTTTGCTTAAAACAATAAAATGGAAGAATAAGACAAATGAAATGAAGGTAAATATAGAAAGCAAACTATCTGCTTATAAAATAACTTTTCAAAGATTTTAAAAACACAGTACAAGTATAACCCTATTGATCCAAAAACACTCCTTTGTAAATTGAGGAGAAATAAAGTGACTTTTATATAGGACCCAAAATACCTCACTGGTACAATACCTAAAATGCACCATTGGTAGAATACCTAAAACACACCACTTGCATAATATCTCACACCAGTGTCCTTGTTTCTAACGCATTGGTAGGTCACTTGTAAATGCAATCGTTAGACTGGAATTGCAGATGGTTTCTTCCGGGTGCTATTTGTAGCAGCCTCCTGGGTGCAAAAGCACAGAGAGATAGATTGCTAACTTGGCTAAACAGCAAGGGATGCTGCGTACGTTGGCCAAGTGAAACTCGGAAATCACAAAACCCAAATACCAGACACAGTGTAAATGTAGCAGCCAGGTGCTAATGATATTAGCATAATGTTACAGGCAGCAGTTATCCTGGACAGACATACCCCCAACATTTTATGCATCAAACAAAGGAGGGCCCAGACAGAAAGGTACTGCGTCTTGCTACACAAAGAAACTAACAGTAGCATGCCATCCAAATGATTGACAATGTTTCAAGCTATAAATTGAGTCTCCCTGATCGGCTAGAACTATAGAAAGTTCCAGAATACCATCTAAAAAGGTATAAAAACAGGGATCACCAGCAAACCAAGATCGTGCTTGAATCTGAGGCCTTCCAAGGAGCCGAGAATGGCATGGCGCAGAGACTCACTGACCTTTCAGGGAGAGAGAGGGAGAGGGAGAGGGAGAGAGGGGAAGAAAGCAGCTTCACAGACCAAAGAGAGTAGCAAATCGACAAAAGACTCAGGAAGTATTGTAAACTTAAGGGACTGAATAAGATTATCATAGAATCCCTACAGTGTGGAAACAGGCCCTTTGGCTCAACAAGTCCACACCAACTCTCAGAGCATCCCACCCAAACCCATCCACCTAATTTATACACCCCTGAATACTACAGGCAATTTAGCACAGCCAATCCATCTAGCATGCACATCTTTGGACTGTGGGAGGAAACAAGAGCCCCTGGAGGGGATCCACATGGACAATGTGCAAACTCCACACAGACGGTCGCCCAAGGGTGGAATTGAACCAAGGTCCCTGGCGCTGTGAGATAGCAGTGCTAACCGCTGTGCCACCCCCTGGAATCCAAACATTAGAGGAAAGTACGTTTAGTATTAAAGGTAATTGTAACTGCTTTCCTAATAAAGTTGGGACTGTTTTGCTTTGGTGTCAGCTTGTGTTCCTATTGATTTGACTGCTTTGGTATTGTGGGACACCTGGCCAAATTCATTCATAACATTCTGGTTGGAGTTGTTTAACTTTTTTAAGGAGAAACAAAACAACATATTATACACCCAAGTTTCTTTTTTTATTCATTTATAGGGCGTGAGCTTTGCTGGCCTGGCCAGCATTTACAGCCGATCCCGAGTTGCCCCTTGGGAAGATGATAGTGAATTGTCTTTGAACCGCTGCAGTCCCTGTGCTGTAGGTAGATCTACAATGCCGAGGGAGGGAATTCCAGGATTTTGACCCAACAACAGTGAAGGAGCGGTGATATATTTCCAAATCAGGATGGTGTGTGGCTTAGAGGGGAATTTGCAGGTGGTGATGTTCCCATGTATCTGCTGCCTTTGTCCTTCCAGGAAACGGTAGCAGGCACGAGTTTGGAAGGTGCTGTCTAAGGAGCCGTGCTGCAGTGCATCTTGTAGATGGTGCACACTACTGCTGCTACTGCTGAGCATTTGTGGTGTAGAGA
>NW_025965805.1:3255-3546 GCF_021869965.1 Rhincodon typus | reverse complement strand
AGCTCCAGTTAGTTTGTTAATGCAAATAACAACAACTAACCAAAGACTAGAGAATGATAAATAAACTGCAAACTTAGGAGGAAGATAGCATGAAAACATTGCTAATTAAAGAATGTAGGACAGAATTTCAGCTGGGTTCAGAAGTTCATAATTTTTGCAAGTTCAGAATTGATGGATTTGAAAGAGGAAATTTAAAAGCAGCAATTATAATAACATGAGAGATAGTAGGAACTGCAGATGCTGGCGAATCTGAGACAACAAGGTGCAGGGCTGGATGAACACAGCAGGCCA
>NW_025965805.1:0-3155 GCF_021869965.1 Rhincodon typus | reverse complement strand
TAGGTGGAGAGGAAACAAACAGGTCGAAGAGGCGGGGATGGGGCCAGGAAAGGTGAGTGTAGGTAGGGAGTTAGGAAGGGGATAGGTCAGTCCAGGGAGGACGGACAGGTCAAGGGGGCGGGATGAGGTTGGTCGGTAGGAGATGGAGGTGCGGCTTGAGGTGGGAGGAGGGGATAGGTGGGAGGAAGAACAGGTTAGGGAGGCAGGGACGAGCTGGACTGGTTTTGGGATGCGGTGGGGGGAGGGGAGATTTTGAAACTTGTGAAATCCACATTGATACCATTGGGCTGCAGGGTTCCCAAGCGGAATATGAGTTGCTGTTCCTGCAACCTTCGGGTGGCATCGTTGTGGCACTGCAGGAGGCCCAGGATGGACATGTCGTCTGAGGAATGGGAGGGGGAGTTGAAATGGTTCGCGACTGGGAGGTGCAGTTGTTTGTTGCGAACCGAGCGTAGGTGTTCTGCAAAGCGGTCCCCGAGTCTCCGCTTGGTTTCCCCGATGTAGAGGAAGCCACACCGGGTACAGCGGATGCAGTATACCACATTGGCAGATGTGCAGGTGAACATCTGCTTGATGTGGAAAGTCTTCTTGGGGCCTGGGATGGGGGTGAGGGAGGAGGTATGGGGGCAGGTGTAGCACTTCCTGCGGTTGCAGGGAAAAGTGCCGGGTGTGGTGGAGCTGGAGGGGAGTGTGGAGCGGACAAGGGAGTCACGGAGAGAGTTGTCCCTCCGGAAAGCAGATAAGGGTGGGGAGGGAAAGATGTCTTTGGTGGTGGGGTCGGATTGCAGATGGCGGAAGTGTCGGAGGATGATGCGTTGGATCCGGAGGTTGGTGGGGCAGCTTTCCTGGTTAGATCATGATTGTTTATTATAAATAAACAGGTAGCCGGTGTCAATAAATTAAGTAGCCCCTGTAACAATAACAACAATCACATACTAACGAGCAAATATATCCTCCCTGGGTGAAAGATGGCACAATAGACTTGCTCAAGGAAATCCCACAGAGCCCATTTGTTGTGATGGAATACGTTAAAAAATATTCCAACACTAGTTTAAGCCAAAGGAAATAATCAAGCATCCGAGTTTGTTCTGCACTACAAGCAGAGAGGAGAAACAATTGTATCTGTGTTTGTGAATAAAAGATGGTTTGGGAATTCAAAAACAGAGCTTTTTAAGCTAGATTATTAAAATTATGTTGGCTTTCTTCTACTCTAAATTTATGTAATAACAGTGTTCTTTTTAACCAAATTTCCTCAAATAGAGTCAAGTCCCTCATTGAAAGTTTAAGTTTAGCTTTGGCCTTAATTTTTTTGATCCAGCAGCAAAAAAGGTGGAAGCATTGCTGCCTCCTACCTCAAATCATGGATTGTTGGGGAGGACTTTCTTTTCCAGCTCGTTGGTTGTGTGAGAGAGTAAGTGTTAGAAAGAGTTAATGATCAGGAGTGCCTTAAGCACCCCCCACTATAATGCCATCACATGAACATGGGTGGGAGAACAACTTTGAATCTTGAAGGAATAAAGACCCAACATCAAGTTTCCCTCAATATCAGCAACAATGTCCAACATACCAATGTAATTTATACCTAATTACTATCATGTAATAAATTACATACTGTTTAAGACAAGAACCTTTTCTTGTTAGACTACCATTTCCTCTACCACGCTAGACCAAGCAGTTGCTGGACTGGGGGATGCATTTTTGTTTGGAAACTGGCAAAAGCAAGTTCAAATGGTTGTCCCTGATTTAATCACTCCCTCTCTTAGTAGTCTTGTTTCCTGACTGGGCATGCTTGGACTAGTTTATCATTCTCTACTGCTGTTGCTCTCAAAACTTGAGGTTGGGTTGTTTCCACAATTTAGAGATCGCTTGAGTCTCACTCTCAGGTTGAGTGCCAGCTGCTAGCAAGAAAAAAAAACAACAGGCAGGGCAGCAAACAATGACTTTCTTTTAGTTGTGAGCACTAAGAGTGCAAGACTCACGACATTGCCAAATTGTAAATGTTCTGTATCATCACACTTGCCTATGCAGGCGTGTTGCCCATCATCTCAAAATTACCATCAGTTAATTGGACTCTGTGGGTCACTGGGAGTCAATTGATTATAATCCCATAGTGTTTAAAATCTCCTGGAATGTCTCTAACGACCACCAAAGGACCAATTTGATAATCCCATGGCTATTGCAGGAACATTGAGAATTTAGCCTTCTTTCACTGGGACACTGGACCAATTTTAATGACAAATGTCATGCCCTCAAACCCTCACCCACACCCACGTCCATCTTCATGCTCTCTTAAAACCCCAAGTTCTGACATACATCTCCAATGACTCCTTCCTACTCGCATGCCCCCTCAAAACCCTACTCCCTTCTCCACTGGCAGAAAAGTATCCTCTATAGTCACTCTCCCAATATCTACTGTAGGCAGACCTCAGGATGTCTTTGAAATGGTCATTAAAATATATACTTCTAGCAATCTACTCCAATTCAAACATGCTGTACTCCTAAAGATACTCCTTTCGAAAAAATATCCAAAAAAAAACCCACTCAATTGGTGCATCTGTTGTAAAACAGTTTATTTTACTAACCACATCAAAGACACTTAGTCCTTTAATAATCTCTTAGCCTGTTAATCAGAATCCAAATAGTGCCTCATTGATCTGGATCTTTTGAAACTCAGCAAAGCAATCACAATGGATTCAGTAATAATGTGAAAACCTGGAAAATGTAAACAAGAGAGTCCACTGAAAGTGAAAACCAGATGTCCTTCTGGTCTAAACTATACCAGATGTTCTATTGCCCAAACCAGTTTAGGAGCAGGTGGAAGCAGTTTTTCTCCTTTTAGTTGCTGAAGGTTTTCATTTTAAAAGCACTGGTGAGCATTCAAATCACTTCAGGTTATTAAACCAGGGATCCCAATCACCGCAGTTGAAACAAATCTAACTTATGTACAGCATTCTTTTACTGAAACTGAAAGAACTATTCCTTGTCGTAGTTCAGGAACAGGTGGCTGCTTTTTTTTTGTTCCTTACTTGGGACTGGGGAGCCTATGTTTCCTGTTGCTTTCTCACAGCTAGTCTCTTATGAATTGTTGTGATCATTTGAAATTTGACATTGTGCTTGTCCTGACTAACACAAGACCAAAAGCTTCAGCAACATGA
>NW_025965804.1:102184-106000 GCF_021869965.1 Rhincodon typus | reverse complement strand
TAGGCCACGGACTTCCATTGGATTGATCCAAGCTTACTGTAGCCTGACTGACGAGGAACCTCTCCTGTGTTTGCTGCCTGCTATCACAGAGGCAATGCGAGATTTACAGGCTGACCATCAACCTGTTTGGTTATATTAATAATGTGTCTTCCATGGCCAATATGTCATGGGATAGGGCTTGAATCATAAATCTCTGATCCAGAAGTAGGCATGCTATCCACTGCGTCATAAGACTTCCACTAGCCTCATGTGGCTCGTTGTTTATGTCATGATAGACACTGATTTAATAATTTAATAGGATGTGCTCTGTTCAAAATATAGAGAGCAAAAAAAACAACAGGAGAAACACTGCAGGTCTGGCGCATCTATAGAGAGAAACACAGACTTAACATTTTGAGTCCAGTGACCCTTCATCAGTACTGAAAGTAGTTGGGAAAAGGTGGTATTTATCCTGATAATGGGGCAGAAGTGAAGGGGCTTGGCAGTGCATCGAATGCATAGAGATGTTGCCCAGAGAGAGAGGGATAGGCACACAAAGGGTTTGATGATGATAAGCTCTCTCTGAGTGAGAGATAAATGTTGGGTGGGGGTGCTAATGAAAAATGTAAATGGTAGAAAATGGTTTGGCCAGACAGGGAGCAGCCCATTCAATGGAGAAACTCGAGCTGTAGGGTAGGGTATTATGTTAAACTCAATGTTGTGTCCTGAGGCCTGTTAGGCACCTAGGCAAAAGATGAGGTGATGTTCCTCCATCTTGCATTGAACCACATTGGAGCACTGCAGCAAGCCTGAGACCAAATTGGTGGTCAGGGAGCATGGTGTTGTGTCAAAGTGGCAGGCAACTGGAAGCTCGATCAGAGATAGTACAAACTGCAGATGCTGGAGTCAGAGATAACACAGTGTGGAGCTGGAGGAACACAGCAGGCCAGGCAGCATCAGAGGAGCAGGCAAGTTGATATTTCGGGTTGGGATCCTTCTTCAGAAATGTCCTGACCTGAAACGTGTTCCTCCAACTGGAAGCTCAAGGTCATTTTGACAGATTGAACGTAGGTATTCTGCAAACTAGTTGCTCAGTCTACATTTCATCTCCTCAATGCAGAGGAGACCTTTTGATGTGGAAGTTGGTGGGGTGGAAAGTGAGGACTGGGGGACCCTATCGATATTGTGGCAGGGAAGGAAAGGGATGAGAGCAGATGTGCAAGAAAATGGCTGGTAAAACATAGAAAATAGGAGCAGGAGTAGACCATTTGGCCCTTCGAGTCTGCTGTGCCATTTGTTATGATCATGGCTGATCATCCTACTCAGTACCCTGTTCCCACTTTCCGCCTTTAGCTCTATGAACTATGTCTAACTCCTTCTTGAAGACATTAAATATTTTTGCCTCAACTGCTTTCTGAGGCAGAGAATTCCACAGGCTCACCACTCTCTGGGTGAAGACTTTTCTCCTCATCTCAGTCCTAAGTGGCCTACCCAGTATCCTTAGAACCCCCTGGTTCTTCACTGACTGGTCATTGGGAACATCATTCCTGTGTTTATCCAGCATGGTCCTGTTAGAACTTTATAAGTAACAAATGATTGCAGTCATTTGATTTATGTCCTTTCAGGTGGGAAGGCTCAACTAACTTCTCCCATCCTCTACAAACTGAAATCACTCATTTTTGATAATATTTTAGCTCATTAGCTAATCTCCCAGGCACCCTCACCAAAGTCTTCCCTTTCATCCTAAAGTCAGGTTCCCCAAGTATTATGGCCCCTCATCCTGGCTTCACCTGTAAGTGGGGGCATTTCTTTTTTGCTGTGTCTACCTAATCAAAATCTTTCATAATTTTGAAGACAGGGTCACCCCATCTGCCTTCTGTCATCTCGAGTGAAGAGTTCCAAAGTGATCAGTATGTCTTGATGGATTTTTAAAATCAACAAAATTGGTAGCACATTCCAACATCCTCCAAAACAAGCCCCTAACCCAGGACTGACGCAGGTGCTCGGTGCAGCTCAGGAATGCCCTAAATGCATCACAATCCTTCGATCAATTTGATGCAACTTCGGTCTCCTCCCCATCGTGTCTGTGAATCGGCCCCTTCAATGCTTCATTATCTGGTCATCCGCACTTTTTGATTGGGAGATGGTGACATAATGGTTAACATCACTGGACTAGTAATCCAGAGGTCTAGACTAATGGTCTTGGCACATGGACTCAAATCCTACCGTGGCAACTGGTGAATTTTAAAATGCAAATAACAAACGTGCGATATAAAGCCAATCTCAGTCAGGGTAACCTTGAAAATTATTGTCATGTTGTAAAAACCCATCTGATTCACTAATGTCCTTTAAGGAAGGCCATTTTCTGTCTTTCCCATGCCTGTTCTGGCCTCCAGATCAATAGCAATGTGTTTGTCTCTTAACTGCTATGTGGAGTGGCTAAGCAAACCACTCAGTTCAAGGGCAATTAGGGATGGGCAACAATTGCTGGCCTTGCCAGTGATGCCCTTATCCCAACAAAGAGTAAAGTAAAATAATGTCTGCATTGCACCTGCCATCATACATGGGAGAACTCAAACCCTGGAAATAGTTTTTTAATGAGACGTGCCCTATTGATTTTACATGTTTTCATAGTCAATCTTTCCTTTGGGTTTCATAGTAGTTGCGAACAGAGGTATTATCCAGTCTAGTGTACCAGCTGAGATCTAACCAGAGCTATTCAAAAGTTTAGTATCATGTCCATATATAAATATATATCTACAGAATAATATAGCTGATTAGATAGAGAGTAATAAGTATTCAAAGATCTCCTCATTCTAAATCTGTCAGGGAATGAATGCACCATGCATACAAGGGTATCAAAACTGATAATGAGGTCAAATTTACCACTCTGCACTCCAAGTTGTTTTTGTCTGTTCTTCCTGGGAAATATTTATTCATTTTTCTAACCCACACTCATGGGTCTTTTATGTTATTTACAGGTTCTATTATTTGCATCATCTGAAAGAAATCATTCAAATGTTCTCCCCAGTCCTCGTATGTGCATTGGTATAATGCTTAAATCCATGAAAATACGAGTGGAAATGTTGTAAACCAAAATTTTGTTCTTAGTTTTCTGTATCTTTACCAAAGATCATTCACTAGGAAAGATGCAGATAGGAAGATGCTGTTGCCAACACTTTTGATGCAGTTCAGCCTCCGAGCATCGGGTAAATGTCCTCCAAGGCAGACTCCGAGATACACAACGATGCAGAATCACCGAGCAGAAGCTGTAGACAAGTTCCATACCCATGAAAACAGCCTTAACCGTGATCTTGGTTTCATGTCGCACTACAGGTGCCCCCACTGTACTGTTCTGTACCTGTAAAATCTTCCTTACTGTTCTATATTGACAGCATCACCCTGATAAATTGTTATGATCTCTCTACCTTAATTAGTTGGTACAGTTTTGAATTACTTATCACACTCTCTCACACACATTCTGTCACACACACTCTCTCTCACACACACTCTCACACTCTCACGCACACTCTCTCACGCACAGTCTCTCATGCACACTCTCACCCTTTCACACACATGCACATGTACACACACACTGTCTCTCACACAAACACACTCACACTCACACAGACACTCTCTCACACACACTCTCACATACATACTCTCCCACACACATATACTCTCTCACAAACACACACTGTCTCTCTCCCCCCACCACACCCACACACACACACACACACACACACGCACACGCACATGCACACACACACACACACCACCCTCCCGCACACACACACACACCCACCCACACACACACACCCACACCCACACACACAC
>NW_025965804.1:0-2184 GCF_021869965.1 Rhincodon typus | reverse complement strand
CAACCCCACTACACTCACCACCCCATCCACAGGCACTGTCAATCCCACTACATCCACCACCTCATCCACTGATACTGTCAACTCCACTGCACCCAACACCCCATCCACTGTCACTGTCACCTCCACTACACCCACCACCTCATCCACAGGCACTGCCAACCCCACTTCGCTCACCACCCCATCCACAGGCACTGCCAACTCCACTGCACCCACCGTTTCATCCACAGGCACTGTCAACCCCACTACACCCACCACCCCATCCACAAGCACTGTCACTCCCATTACACCCATTGTGGCTTCCAGTGGTACTGCCAACCCCACTATACTGGCATCTCATACCCTGTACCAACATCCAGTCCCTGCCCACTCACATTCTCAATCATATCCATCCCCTTAATTGAGATGCCAGATATTTCCTACTACTTGACTCCATACTAACCATCAGCTGTCTCATCAATGATGCCATTGTTTAGCTGTGAGTCTAGGCAGCATGTTACAGGCAACTGTGTGAACGTGGGTGCGGAACCCGATTATGTCCTTCCCTGAAATGATGTGCTGCCAACGTATCAGCATAAATCAGGGGTTAACTATCTGCCCTCCCTTCATTTGAGAGCAATTGTTTGGTTCCAACACCCATTCCAGCTCAGACCAACCAAGCAAATGGCACCATCCAGTAATTCCCAAACACCTCCTCATCCTGCCAGCTGGAAGCTGAACTGATGCAATAGGGACTGAGTCCCAGTGATGGGATCTGGCTGAAGGGTGGCTGGGGGATGGCAAGTCAGATATTCCCCAAAGAAAGAGAGGAGAGCTAAGACTCATCTGACAAGGGGTCAATATCTGACTGTTGTAGTTGAGGTCTGAGAGCAACTCTGGAGACCTCACTGTGGGGAATGGTGATGAAGATGGTGGAAGAAGAGAAATCAAATTAGAATGGGGCAAAACTCTAAAACTTGAGAAGAACGGCCATCATATTCACACAACAAAAAAACTTAAAATGTAACTTACCATCATTCTCATGGACTATTTGGAAATTTTTCACTGAAGCATGTGTCACTCTCCCATGGAAGTTCAACACGTAGGACTGGGTCTCATTATTCCACACTGGGGCCTTATTGTGCAGCTCAATTAAGTTCTCCATGTTTTTACGTTGGTATCTTGAGAGCAGACTATCTTTGTCCTAAAGGGATGATCACATACTGAAAACTTAAGCTCCAGAGCTTGCTGTCTCCCTAATCAAGCTGTTCCATTGCACCTACAACACTGGCATCTACGTGACAATGTGGAAATTTGTCCAGATATGTACTATGCACCAAATCCAACTTGTCCAATTATAAGTCTAGTCTTGATCAACATCAAACTGATGGAAGGGATCATTGACAATGCTATTGCATAACACCTTCAAAGGAATAGTCTGCTTACTAAGTTGGGTTTGATCAGAGCCACTTGATACCTGAGCTCATTACATCCTTGGTCCAAACACAGATAAAGGAGTTGAACCCAGAGATGAGGTAAGAGTGACTGCCCTTGACAGGAAGGCTGCATTTAATTGAGTATGGCATCGAGAACCCTGAGTAAAACTGGAGCCAACGGAATCAGGAAAAAATCTCTCCGCTGCATTGATTCTACCTAGCACAAACTAAAATGGTTGTGGTTCTTGCAGATCAGTCATCTCAGTTCCAGGGTATCTCTGCAGGAGTTCCTTAGGGAAGTGTTCTGTACCCAACCATCTTTAGCTACTTCATTGCCCCTTGACACTCAATGGTGTTACCATCACTGATTCCCCCACCATCAGTTGCAAATTCCCTTCCAAGCCACTCAACCATCCTGACTTGGAAATGTATCACCATTCCTTAAGTATCACTGGGTCAAAATCCTGGAACTTTCTTCCTAACAGCATTGTGGATGTCCCTATATCAAATTGGCTGCTGTGGTACAAGAAGGCAGTTCAGCACCCACCTTTGCAAGTGCAATCGGAGATGGACAATAAATGCTGACTCATCTAGCAAAGACCACATCTCAATAACAAATTAAAACCGTACTCTATATGTACAGGACCCACATCATGTGAAAAGTCAGAGTCCCATTGCCCATTAACCATGGCTCAGTGCCAAAGCCAGAATCTGTTGTCGCATGTTCTTGGGTTTCAGAGTCTGATTCAGGCCATGAAAAGCTTGGATTTAT